>NC_068448.1:28837014-29137014 GCF_023373465.1 Oncorhynchus keta
TGATTTATTTCAGCTTTTATTTCTTTCATCACATTCCCAGTAGTCAGAAATGTAAATACACTCAATTAGTATTTGGTAGCATTGCCTTTAAATTGTTTAACTTGGGTCAGACGTTTCGCGTAGCCTTCCACAACCTTCCCACAATAAGTTGGGTGAATTTTGGCCCATTCCTCCTGACAGAGCTGGTGTAACTGAGTAAGGTTTGTAGGCCTCCTTGCTCGCACACGCTTTTTCAATTCTGGCCCACAAATTTTCTATAGGATTGAGGTCAGTGCTTTGTGATGACCACTCCAATACCTTGACTTCGTTGTCCTTAAGCCATTTTGCCACAACTTTGGAAGTATGCTTGGGGTCATTGTCCATTTGGAAGACCCATGTGCGATCAAGCTTGAACTTCCTGACTGATGTCTTGAGATGTTGCTTCAATATATCCACATAATTTTCCTACCTCATGATGCCATCTATTTTGTGAAGTGCACCAGTCCCTCCTGCAGCAAAGCACCCCACAACATGATGCTGCGACCTCCATGCTTGTGTTCTTCGGCTTACAAGCCTCCCCCTTTTTCCTCCAAACATAACGATGGTCATTATGGCCAAGCAGTTATATTTTTGTTTCATCAGACCAGAGGACATTTCTCCCAAAAAGTATGATCTTTGTCCCCATGTGCAGTTGCAGATCGTAGTCTGGCTTTTTTATGCCGTGCTTGGAGCAGTGACTTCTTCCTTGCTGAGCGGCCTTTCAGGTTATGTCGATATAGGACTTGTTTTACTGTGGATACTGTTGATTTTACTGTTTCCTCCAGCATCTTCACAAGGTCCTTTGCTGTTGTTCTGGGATTGAGTTGCATTTTTCGCACCAAAGTATGTTCATCTGTAGGAGACAGAATGCGTCTTCTTCCTGAGTGGTATGACGGCTGCGTGGGTCCATGGTGTTTATACTTGCGTACTATTGTTTGTACAGATGAACGTGGTACCTTCAGGCATTTGGAAATTGCTCCCAAGGATGAACCAGACATGTGGAGGTCTACAATTTTTTTAATCTAAGGTCTTGGCTGATTTCTTTTGATTTTCCCATGATGTCAAGCAAAGAGGCACTGAATGTAGGCATTGAAATACATCCACAGGTACACCTCCAATTGACTCAAATTATGTCAATTAGCCTATCAGAAGCTTCTAAAGCCATGACATAATTTTCTGGAATTTTCCAAATTGTTTAAAGGCACTGTCAACTTAGTGTATATAAACTTCTGGCCCACTGGAATTGTGATACAGTGAATTATAAGTGAAATAATCTGTCTGTAAACAATTGTTGGAAAAATGACTTGTGTCATGCACAAAGTAGATGTCCTAACCGACTTGCCAAAACTATAGTTTGTTAACAAGAAATGTGTGGAGTGGTTGGGAAAAAAAGTTAATGACTCCAACCTAAGTGTATGTAAACTTCCGACTTCAACTGTAAGTACTTCACACAACTGTTAAAAACAAAGTTTGAAAGCAAAACCTTTGCAGTGGTTTTAGTGAAGACAGATGATGCAAACTAGCCACTTTATAACAATTTATATAATTCATAATAATCTGTAAAGCATTTAAAAAATCTAATGAAATGTTATTTGTCACATGCACCAAAGACAACAGGTTTTTGTTAAATGCTTACTTACAAGCACTTAACCAACAACGCAGTTCAAGAAATAGAGTTAAGAAAATATTTACTAAATAAGCTAAAGTAAAAAATTCAATAAAAAAGTAACACAATAAAATAATTATACCAAGGCTATATATATATACTGGTACTGAGTCAATGTGCAGGGGTACAGGTTAGTCGTGTTAATTTGTACATGTAGTTAGGGAAAGTGACAATGCATAGATAATAAATAGAAAGTAGCATCAGTGTAAAATCAAAGGGTGGTAGGGGGTGTCAATGTAAATAGTCCAGGTGGCCATTTTGTTAATTGTTAAGCAGCCTTATAGTTTGGGGGTAGAAGCTGTTAAGGAGCCTAGACTTGCCGCTGTGGTACCGCTTGCTGTGCGGTAACAAAGAGAACAGTCTCTGGCTTGGGTGACTGGAGTCTTTGACAATCCTCTGACACCGCCTAGTGTAGAGGTCCTGGATGGCAGGAAGCTTGGCCCCAGTGATGTACTGGGCCCTACGCACTACCCTCTGTAGCACCTTACGTTTGGATGCCGAGCAGTTGCCATACCAGGCGGTGATGCAACCGATCAGGATGCTCTCAATGGTGCAGCTGTCGACCTTTTTGAGGATCTGGAGACCTACGCCAAGGGCTGTTGCGGTGACCACATTACCGTCACACCAGCGGTCACGAGTCATGAAGGCAGTCAAACTCCACATGACCGTTTAGTCACAGTAATTAGACTTCTCCAAGCTCTGATGGTGCTGCTGGTCATTAGTAGTCTACCAAACTTGCTTAACTGCCTGTCACTCAGCACTCTATTGTCCCTCTAATCACTCTGACATCAATGCAAATGTATATGAAAATCTAATCAAACACGTCATGAGAGCCCATTACGCAACATTTCTATAGGCAATGCAATTGCGGGAGAAAACAGAGTGATGGCCGCTAATAAAAAGACTAGAATCCCATCAGCTTTCTATAGGCTAGGCCTACTATATTTATTTCTCAACTTTCCTAATATTAAGCACATTGCTTATATTTACAACAGGAGTATAGCCTACCTGGCTGGCATGAAAATAAACCACGGGGAAAATTGTTCTCCATTCGCTATTTAAGTGCATAGATGACGGATTTTTCCCCCACTGCCCCTGTTTCGATACAGGTGCATGATAATGGTCCATTCTAAATCAAAACAAATTTCACACGTATATTATTTAGTATATGTAAAGACAAGATGAAATCAAGAATAGTCTGATTGGTGACAATATTAGCCTATCAATTGTGAATGATATATTATCACTTGTGAATGATGCCCTGCATAAGAAACTATGTCTTTTTAAAAAACTTTTTGGAATTATTGTCGCACACCTCACGTGGCCTAGCCCATAGGCCAATGTGTTTTAATGAGATTTGTATCACAACTAAAGTGGCCAATACTTCTTAAAATTAAGCACATTAATTTGTTTTATATGCCTAACTGGCATAGATAAGCAGCGCTGAGTTTCCAGTTTGGGGAAGATCATTTTCACCATAAAAATGCACCTTTATAATATTAGCATTACATGAATAATTGCATTTGCAGTGACTTTTGACAATGGTGTTTTCCGCTAATGGAACATTCACACTTATAGCTGACTACCATGTGCGCATTGCTGCGCTTGTAATTTGAAGAAATAGCCAAATAGTTTATCAACATTTTAAGTTCAACTTTCTGATCTGTTGCATCATCCACATTGCATAAAAAAACGTTTTTTTTATGCTAGTGGTTGTATTAATTTGGGATCTATCGCATCCCACAACTGTCCCAGAATGTTTGGAATATTTATTTATTGCACAGAATAGAATAGTTAGACTTTTGTGCTATGGGGATAGTAGATTGACATAGGACCGTGCTTTTGCTGTTCGTTAGGCAGCCATCTTGTTGGCTGATGAAAAGTAAATGTGGACAGTTCTTCCAATATCTTCTCTATGCACCTCGGAATTGAATTAGCACGTGCGGAGTTGGGCAATATGTCTCTTTACTTGTAGCATGTGAGAAAGATCTGATCACATGATGGAGTGCACACTCTCAACCAGCTTTACCCTGAATGCCTTTTCAACAGTCTTGAAGGAGTTCCTACATATGCTGAGCACTTGTTGGCTGCTTTTCCTTCACTCTGCGGTCCAACTCATTCCAAACCATCTCACTGGTACTTTCTGCTTTAGTTTTTGCTTGTAAGCAGGAATCAGGATAAAATTATGGTCAGATTTGCCAAATGGATGGCAAGTGAGAGCTTTGTATGCTTCTCTGTGTGTGGAGTAAATGTGGTCGAGAGTTTTTTTCCCTCTGGTTGCACAAGTTGGTAGAAATTCGGCAAAACGGATTTAAGTTTAAAGTCCCCGACCACTAGGATTGCCGCTTCTGGATGAGAATGTTCTTATTTTCTTATGGCCTTATTCAGCTCGTTGAGTGCGGTCTAGTGCCAGCATCCGTTTGTGGTGGTAAATAGACGTTTACAAAAAATATGGTAGATAGTGTGGTCTATAGTTTATCATGAGGTACTCTACCTCAGGCGAGCAATACCTCGAGACCTACTTAATATTAGAAATCGCGCACCAAATGTTATTGACAAATAGACACACACCAGACGTAGGTGTTCTGTCAATGCACAGACAACCCAGCCAACTGAATATTATCTGCGTCGTCGTTCAGCCACGACTCGGTGAAACAAGATATTACATTTTTTAATGTCCCGTTGGTAGGATAGTCTCAAGTGGAGATCATCCAGTTTATTTTCCATTTAATGGCTTGTTCATGAGTTATTCAATACTTGTGTTACCAACATATTTAATCTGATCCATTTTTAAGACCTCACTTGCCTGCAGCTACAATGGAAATCTCGAATAATGATGTTTCATAATAATGTTTGGATGGTGTGGAAAACGTCTGTTAATCTCCTGCTTGTCTTCACTCTTTTTTTCTCTTTTAGCTGTTCCACATTGACTTTGGGCACTTTCTGGGAAACTTCAAGAGCAAATTTGGGATCAACAGGGAACGTGTGCCTTTTATTCTGACGTACGACTTTGTCCACGTCATCCAACAAGGGAGGACCAACAACAGTGAGAAGTTTGAAAGGTAAAACATGAAATCTATCAATCTGTAACGGCTCTCTTCTATCTCCTCCTCTGACGAAGAGGTAGAACAAGGATCGGACCAAAATGCAGCGTGATGATGATTCATGATAAGGAAAAACTATACATACAGAAACTACAAAAATAACGAAATTAAATAACGAAAACCGAAACAGCCCTATCTGGTGCAAACACAAAGACAGGAACAATCACCCACGAAACACTCACAGAATATGGCTGCCTAAATATGGCTCCCAATCAGAGACAATGATAATCACCTGACTCTGATTGAGAACCGCCTCAGGCAGCCATAGACTACGTAGACACCCCACAAAACCCCAAGACAAAAAACACACCACAATAACCCATGTCACACCCTGGCCTGACCAAATAAATAAAGAAAACACAAAATACTAAGACCAAGGCGTGACACAATCCCCTATCATGTGTTCAATTCCCGCTGGGGCCAACCATACGAAAAATGTATGCACGCATGACAGTAAGGCTCTTTGGATAAAACAGTATGCTAAATGGCATATTTTGTGTTATATAGTATTATATAGTATATATTTTTCATATCCAACACTGTATTGTCTCTGTTAATATAGAGTTGTACCAAGATAAAAAATAAAACAGAAAGATACATAATGATGTTTTACGAATCTGTCACCGTATTCATATAATTCCATTTGTGGTTTTGTTTTTACTCCAAATCAGAGACTATAGGGGGCACATCCGATCATCTTAATGTATTTGTCAATCTCATATTATTGGTGATTTGTTAGCACCCAACTGTGAATCATTTTACTTATACCTGTACGTACTTATATAACCATGCATACTTATTTTACGGTGATCCTGAAGCTCCATTATAATGGTGTGGTACATCTCGTATTGTGCCACCAACAGGTTCAGAGAGTGCTGTGAGCAGGCCTATAAGATCTTGTGTCGCAATGGGACACTGTTTGTTAACCTGTTTGCCATGATGAAAGCAGCCGGACTGCCTGAGCTGAGCTCCTTCAAGGACATCCAGTACCTAAAGGTGAGAGGGGCGCCTCCTTTTATTGCCGGATATGTTGAACGGAGCATTATGTATACTGTAGTACATCACTCCTACACACACAATGATTTATGCTATTTTACACTTGTTAGTTCCTCTAGTTTTAACCACAGTAGTCAGATAACGTCTATGCAAGGTCCTACACCTGAGATCAGTGTCCTTTTCAAAATATGGTTGATTGATGATTTGGTGATGGTTACAAGGATACGTCTGCAGCTACTAATAATGGTGATGATGTTGATGACTAGTGCGATTGATGATAATGGTGATGATGATGTTGGTTGCAAGGACCTCAATGATGGTGATTATGATCATGTTGATGGTGGTGGTGGCAGGGACCTTGCTAACAATGATGATGATAATCTAATGATCATGATATTAATATTGATGATGATTACCAATATAGTAATGTGAGTTGTTTTAAATGGTAAAGGCACATCCGTCATCCTTCTGATATTTTTGTTCTTGTCTCACCCTTTTCTAAGGACTCATTGGCTTTGGGGAAATCGGAGGAAGAAGCGCTGAAGAATTTCAAAGTCAAATTTAACGAAGCTCTGAGAGAGAGCTGGAAGACCAAGGTGAACTGGATGATGCACTCTCTTGCCAAAGATAGCAGACTTTGAATAAAAGCCACTGCCCGGAGAAGCGTTCTGAACCTTAATACCCCAGATTTGTCGATCTGATCAGGGTTTTCAGCTTATGGAGCCAAAAGGAATGAAAATGCACTGAAGTCTTTGTCGTAAAATAAGAGCATTTGGCAATGTTTTACAGATGTTTACACCTGACTGGCAGTCATGGTTATGGTTTATGAACTGATGCAAAACTGCAAGTACTTGTTGAAAGTCACATTTCTTTGGGAGTAATTGCCATTGTTACTATATCATACAGACGGTACAGGGTTGAAAATAATTTGCACGTGGGCACGCCCCGTGTCAACCAGACCTATCACCACATGAATAGCGCCCTGAAAATGACAATCTCAAACCAAATTGGGAGCAAACAACATAATAATGATGCCTAATGAAACAATGTATGAACATTTTGTCAGGAGAGTAGTAAGAGAGAGGAGTTCAATGATATGTGAAATACTGTAATAGGAGATTGATTAAATGACTTGATAAGTTGTTTGCATTGATTATAGTTAAATGACCTGGCCAGAGAGAGGTACGTAGGACCTCAAGTGTTTCATGCGGTTTACATTCATTCTTTGATTTTTTATTTTTTTTAACTTTTGAATTAGATTATTTTCATTGAAATATACTGTATCCTCTGTTGTACAGTGAGCTCCAAAAGTATTGATACGTTGTTTTGCTGTTTTGGCTCTGTACTCCAGCACTTTGGATTTGAAATTACACAATGACTACGAGGTTAAAGCACATACTGTCAGCTTTAAATTGGGGGTATCTTCATCCATATCGGGTGAACCATTTAGAAATTACAGCACTTTTGTAAATAGTCCCCCCATTTTAGGGGACCCAAAAGTATTGGGACAAATTAACTTATTTTATTTTTATTTTTTTTATTTCACCATTATTTAACCAGATAGGCTAGTTGAGAACAAGTTCTCATTTGCAACTGCGACCTGGCCAAGATAAAGCATAGCAGTGTGAACAGACAACACAGAGTTACACATGGAGTAAACAATTAACAAGTCAATAACACAGTAGAAAAAAAAGGGGGAGTCTATATACAATGTGTGCAAAAGGCATGAGGAGGTAGGCGAATAATTCCAATTTTGCAGATTATGTGTATTTAAGTAATAAAAAGTCAAGTAGTCGGTCCCATATTCGTAGCGCGCTGTGACTACAAATTGGTTGGATGCATTTGCTGTTTGTTTTTGTTGTGTTTCAGATTATTTTGTGGCCCTATTAGAAATAAATGGGGAATAATGTATTTGGGGGTATGATACTTGTGCATCTGTAAATTTCTCACTCATCATTATTCATGATTCATTCAGAATTATCCGTAATCATGGTAGCAATCCACATTAATGTAAAAGTGTTTAGAAACATATTCTATTCTTATTTACAATAAAAGTGAGTCCAAAATTACTCTACATTATTTACCATCAATTTCTATTGGGCACAAAATAATCTGAAACACAACCAAAACAAACAGCAAGGGCCTCCAACAAATGTGCAGAGTCACAAGCTTGATGTTGTCATTGTGTGCTATGAATATGGGACCAAATACTTAACTTTTTACTACTTAAATACACAAGTGAATTTGTCCCAATACTTTTTGTCCCTTACAATTGGGGGACTATGTACAGAAAGTACTGTAATTTCTAAACAGTTAACCCAATATGGATGAAAATACCCTCAAATTAAAGCTGACAGTCTGCACTTTAACCGCATAGTCATTGTATCATTTCAAATCTAAAATGCTGGAGGACAGTTTGCACTTTAACCTCATAGTCATTGTATAATTTCAAATCCAAAGTGCTGGATGACAGTCTGCACTTTAACCATATAGTCATTGTATAATTTCAAATCCAAAGTGCTGGAGTACAGAGACAAAAACTAAACAATTTGTCACTGTCCCAATACTTTCGGTGCTCACTGTATTTAAAATCTTGAAAGTGTGTTAAAGGTTTTTGTACAAAGAATCAAGCTTTCTTTGTAAAGGTACTTTTTAGGTTTTGCCATAATGTTATGGAATACGGTCTTATTTGTCTATTGTGTATGGATGAGATTTTGCCATCTGGGATGTTTTATACCTTGTGGAATGAGATACCCCAGTCTGTTGTTTGTAACAGAGATGGAGTCAAGAGTATATTTCCTTCAACAACATTGCATTCCAGCCCTGCTCCTACATAAGTAAAGCAAGACGTTTTGCCAGCCAGGATTTTGAGTCACTGCTACTTGGCCATTTAACTCAGGAGTTGATATTCATACGGTCTTGTCAGAGACTATTACACGAGACCCAGACCCATACACTGGTGCCAGGACTCAAGCCCAAAACTTGGACAGTGATCCCCAGACCAAGTGATCTTGTGTGGTTCTTCAGACCAAGACCACAAGTTTGAGTCTATAATAAATTTGTAATAAGCCATAGCTCTTTATCTCAAGTGTCGCTCTTCAATGTCTCTATGTGGTGTCATTATACATAAGCTACCTGCTACATGCTGTAAAATGATGTAGGGTCGATTCTCATGATAGGTCAGTTGAATTGATCTACAATACCTTGAAGAAAATGCAGGGACAGTTCTGTATGTTTTAGCTTTCAGATATGCACTGTATGTTGTCCCCAGTGGCAGTCCTGACCTATGTGCCTATCTATGCCTTTTACTTTCATGCTTGAGAAAATTATTCTAGAAAATAATACTGTACATACCTAGCGGGCTTTATCTCTCTCATCTCAAAATGCTGTGTCAATGCTGTGTAGAGTGACTGATGTTCTGTGAAAACAAACCATGATATTACTGTATTAATGTACATTTGTCGTTGAATTATGCATTCTGTATCTATTCTCTCCTGATCAGAGTATACTGTGGACAGAATCCACTAATGATTGTTTTAACCATATGATGATGTGTGTGTGTGTGGGGAGGAAGCGTTGCTATTGAACACTGGTACCTATATTTAATTGATTTATCTTGTATGTCCATTATTGTCTGTTGTTGCAGATTGCAAACAAGGGTCAATTGTAAAACATAGGGCATTGCTGTGTGGAACACTGAAAAGCATGAATTGAAGAAGAGCTTTTATATGCATTCCATTGCTTAACCTGCTCAGTAATATCTGCACTGAATGTTAATATAGCCAGGTAAATTGATATTTTAATAAATTACTATGTTTTAGTATTTTTTTCATTAGTCCACAATCCCATCTCTTGTATTTTCATGTCAGCAGTCAACTTTTTCACTTTCAGTACAGAATAAAAACTGTGATTATGCGTTTATCTTGAAAACTTGACTGCTGACATGCCCCATTTGTGGGGGGGGGGTAGTAAAAAACAAGATTTTAAATATATTTTCACACTGAGGTTGGAATAATACTGGGAAAATTATGAAAATGCCCTTCTAGTTTGAAAAGACCACCTGAAATGTCAGCCTGTTATGGTGGGATGGCTTTTTGGCCTGCCTGGTGACATCACCAGGTTAATTAGTCCAAATGTCTCTGCCAATAACATCTAGTTTTCTGTTTTTACCACCCCATTCCCAGACAGTCCTAACAAAATTCTTGCTTGAGCAATTGCACTTTGCTAAGAAGCAATTTTTGTTTATTTTTTACTACTTTAATTGAAAACAATCACAGTAAGGTATTTAATTGTTACCCAGAAAGGATTTGATATTGAGATAAAAAAAGACGTCTGCATTGGACCTTTAACAGTGGAATAATGAAGAAATAACCAATAGTTTTTGAGTAAGGTGATCATTTAAGTCAGGGCTCTCCAGCCCTGTGCCTGGAGAGCTACCGTCCTATAGTTTTTTTCTCCAACCCTAATCTACCGCAACGGGTTGGATTGAATACCTACAGGAGTGTCGCTCTCCAGGAACAGGGTTGGAGAGAACTGCTTTAAGGGTGTTCCAGAATATCCATATTTCCAGAATAGTCATATATTTTTAAAGGCCAGTGTGGAGCAAGATGTCTTTGTTAGGCATATGTACCTTTTTGGTTTTCGCTATTGATAATCTTTATGTGCTGTGAAATACATGACCGTGTCTTTATTATTATTACGGCCATCATTATCATCAATATTATTGTCATCATTATCATTTCAAGCTTTATAAATTGATGGTGGACAGCCTCTGTGCTTTTCATTGCAGCATCTTTTTATGATCAAATATATTTGTATTTATGACCAGGGCTCTGAACATGTGCATAGACTTATTCTGAAAGAAATAGGAATTTGAGAACCATAGTTAATTTCCCATGAACCTTGTGCTCGCAAGTATACTGGATTGGCTGGAAATGTATCCCTGCTTTTGAACTACCTGAATCAATTATCTGAATGAGTAATACTATTAATCAATGTTTTACCATCATGAAGTTCAAGTGATAGACTCAAACATACTGTGTTATACCTATTCAAGTTAATGCGCTTTATGGCTCTTTCAACTCAACACAAATACACTGTAGACTTGAAGGAGGGAGGGCCTTTGTTTTTAATTTGGCATTTGCTAATTTGTTTAAACCGTGTGGAATCAAGTTTGTGAAATAAAAAGGGGACACTATACCCTGTGTAGACCAATTACTACTATTGACCTCTATAATAATCCTCATCCGTTCTTTAGAAATAAGCAGTCCTTAAAAATATCCACATCCCTATAGACGGGTTGGTTGTTTAACAAACAAAACCGTTGCGTGTACAACCATTGGGCAAAACCGACAGGGTTGGCTTTGATTGTTGACATGAAAACTATATTTTGTCTCCAAGGTTTATTGAAACCAGAAATACATTTGCACTTGTCTCTCCCATACATCGTTACCGTTGTTGGTTACCTAGTTTGCGAATTTTAGCCATATTAGCATAGACGTGACATCAATCAAAACGCATCAAAACAAGACATGGTATCAAATCAAGAACAAGATATAAATAAAAGCTGCAAGCAAAAATTCTGGAATTCAGCTGTGGGCCTACTGTGGCACCATTAGGACAAATTGGATATCACCCTAGGATGAGCTACTTCTGTGCTGCTAACCACACTTGGCCAATATCAGAACTCAAAATCAAACTGATCATGCAATATGCTTTTGATGTATTTCTGACTATTTTGTATGATATTGACTACTTTAAACATCTTCTCCAGAACCACTGGACTGATCAACACATTTTGTGCATCACATTGTGGATGCACATCTTAAAACACAATATTTTCCGGGACTAGCTGAAACAATATGGCCACTATAAGCCAATGAGCTTTCATAAAGGTTTTTTTTCCTGTCCAACTGCGCCACCATGCAGCCAAACTGAACTATAGTTTACAGGTTAGCGAGACACATCCCTGAGCATGTGTGCCAAAGTTCATCCTGAGTCAAATTGACCAAGAGCTATAAACATGTGCCGGTTATACCGCTACCATGTGGTCCATCTGAATGTGCCTGCTTATGTTGAGTCTTCAGTGTTTGGATCTTTTGTACCAAGTTTTGTTAAAATACGAAAATCCATATCTGATTTATATGCATTTATATTTCAGACCACGCCCACGCGAATGTTTATTGATCAATAGCAGTCATGTGGTTTGAGATGTTAGCCTGGAAAATATTGCGTTGCGAAGCCTTGGTCTAAAGATACTATATATCGCGTTTTGTGCAGATCCGTCATTCGGTGCTAGAGGAATAGCATTTTGAATGTTTTTCACACAATTCTAAATGGTGAAAAAACCTTCATGGCAGACATTATTGGTCCTATAGAAAATGTGTTCCTTGTGAGCAGAGGGACCTATGTACCGAATTTCATGACTCTAGGAGGGGCGTTCCGCGTTCCAAGTTTGCATTTTCAATTGTTTGTTATAGCGCCAGCATGTGGCCAATTGGCATCGCATGAGAGGGTGTGGCCCATGGTCCTTTACCATCATGCAAAATTCACGAGAATTTGATTTTTTTAAACCAAATTGACGGAACCAGTATAATAATAAATGCAATAAATACAATCGAGTTTCATCAGCTTAGCTGCTGAACCCCCAACCAGCTGACATGAGCCACCTATATTTCCCTACATGACAGCTTGTCGCTATCTATCTTGCCATCCAGAATCACAACACACGGCCTTCTTCCCCATTGAAGCTTGCGCATAGTTTTCGTGACGTCAGCTAACCTGTCTATAAATTACTTAAATGTAAATAACAAAATAATGCATAAAAAAAGTCAGTCACAAAATTACATTTTGGGCGGACGGCTCCCCTAGTGGTCGCCTGGAACTAAAACAACAACGGGAGCCAGCTCCACCACGCAGCTCCAACTGGAGGGTTTACGCCAGATTCCCAACTGGAGGGATGTGACCCCGGAACAGGACGCCTTCGTGAAACAACACACCATTAAAATAAAACACAGAAGAAAGGAAAACTGGACCAGGAGGGGTAAGCTCAAATGTAAAATGTTCTGACGTCGGGTAATTCTCCTCCGAGTTTGGGGGACGTTGTATTGTTAGAAATATCGCATTTACTCCGTGGAATACTTACAATCGGCTAGCGGTACCTGGATGGAATTGCACCCCCCATAGCATAGGAACTTCATTCACAAGGCTTTTGTCTCGAGCCTAGTGCTGTTAGCATTATTTGGTGGCAAATGGAAGCTCTGTTGTTACAGACATATGTAAAGTTTGCACGTTAGTAAGTAGTGTGGGTTTCGTAATATATTTCGAATGCTTTCAGTCCTGGTTTGCATGAGGGGATTTGCAACGATCCACGAGTTCGTCAGTTAATAGCAACCGACCAAGCTATACTGGGAGACAGGAAACGGCGTTGAGTGATTGCTGGCTAGCTCGCTAACAAGCTACAATGTTACACTTGGTATGCTGCAACAGTAACAACCAAGTAACTAATAGCTAACTAACCAGTGTAGTGTTCGTTTTACACTCAATACCATGTGTACAAAACATTTACGTTATCCATATCAGGAAAATGGAACTTGGGAGTTTTCTGTGATTTCCTCTAGACATTTCTTATAGCCAAATATGATATTATATTGAGGAGATATATTCTATCAAATAAGCCTCATGTAGCAATTTAGCTATTACATTTTTTGTTGACTCACTTCGTGGTCTATTTTTCGTGGGCAGAGTAAACCCTCTTGCTTCGCCTCGTCTGTTGTAGCTTATTGTTTGAATGTTTCAACATTCCGGACGTAACAGTGATTTACGTTCTGATATCAAACAAGGGGTCTTGAATCGAACAAAAAATAGGGATGTGTTGGGTATGAGGTGTTATATTTGCCACATAATTCAAATAATAAAAGTTACTGACTTTAATGCTCAACCTACTTGTGTGTATATATACAGTCAACCCTATTGTTATAAATGAAATTGTCCTTTTTCAACTTTCCTACATTATTTTCAATAATATAATATCAAACAGTAATAATGTTTTGTTGGGGCATTTAAAAATAAAGCGCTCTACCTAGCTAGGCTACCTCTTCTACTTCTAAAACCTCATCACATTGACTTCTGTAGGCTATTTTAGTCTCTCTCCACACCCATGAGAGCATTGTGCTCAGCCTTGCAAGGTCTTATTTCCCCAACTGGCAGATGGCTGACAACACATTCAGCTGTGAAGCTGGCATATTGCCTGCAGTGGAGCATTGACGAGTGGGTGTGAGGGCAGGCTACGGACAGGGGCTTGAGATTCTCCTGGAAATGTGTGAACTTGGTTGAACCGTATGGCTCTCTTAGTCTGCACATTCCCCTGTGTGTCTGGGGTTTGGAACCAGATTAGGACCCTTGCCCTACCCTCCCTCTCAAACCTACCACCCCCTCTCATTATGCCAGGGAGGTGCTGTTATCAAGTACAAGTAGGGTACTCGTACATACAACACCAAACCTAGTGTAAAATGGACAGTGGACTCAGTCCACCACCATAAGGTGTTGGACTTGCTGAAAGAGGAGGATGATGCTTCGACCTAGTAGATTGTATGCAGCAGATGCCTTTTCAGTGTAACTGGGTGGTTGGTTCAAATTGTCCTGTTGCTGTCATTTCCCCCTAAAATGTCTTCTCAAATACTGGTAGTACTGGTAGCCCAGATCTTACCTTGGCAGTAATAGCCTATGCCATTCCTTTTGTAGAGCTGGCACTGATTTGCAGAAATTATTTTATTATTTATCTATATCATTGTTTAATAGGTGCCAGACATCTTTGTCTCTTTCAGATCTCACAGCCATGTCCCAGTGGGACCAGATTACTGCTGCCACTTCTGTCTCAATTCCTTAGATGTTGTGTAGAGCAAGAGGAAAAAGCTATGCATTGTATTTCGTAAAGCAGTGGTCCTACTTTGTCTCTGAAATTCTTTATTTGATGAAGACCAACTTGTGTGTATGTAGTATGTACTGACGTATGTGTAACTGATGCACAGACACTACATGTTGGTGTTTTTACATGTATGGAAATTGTAATGTTTTTTGTCTGTGATGTATTTTTTGTTATGTGTCAGTAAGACTAGCTGTCGCCATTGGCGTCTGCTAATAGGGAACTTAATAAATCAAATCAAAAAGCAATCATGGAAAAAGGGCAGGCACATTTTTACTCAGGTTAATTGACACAGTCACATTATTAGTCAAGTTGACACACAATATTTCTAGTTTGCTGCTGTTTGTAGGCCCTTCCACTTAGCTTTTCAACACAGACTTAGTCATAATGATATCATTTTGTAGAATTATATGAATTTAGTCCTCACATGGTGATAACAAGACATGACCTACTTATCAATCATATTTTCACAATCCAGTTCATCACCATTGTCTTCAAATACTGTGGCCATTGTTGCTGAACTGCAAATGTGAAGAGGTAGACTAGTCACAAAAGCAGCCTGCTGCAGATATACAGTAGCCTAGATCAGGGATGGGCAATTGGTGGCTCATGGGCCGCATGCGGCCCCCCTATTGTAGGCCGCAGACCAATTTCACCAAACAAATAAACAAAATGTATATAATTTTTTTGCGTGGAACTCAGTCGGGGTCTCAACTTACTGTTGAGAGTTAGAATACACAAGGTGCTATTTTGAAATTTGGTTGTGCATCAGCAGTCACTCAATCAGCATTTTTTTTTAGATTGGTAAGTTAGTCTAGGGGCCAACTATCTAAACTAGTAGCATGGTCGAGTTATCGACCGGGGTGGGGCCCACTGATCATTGGTTACTATATTAAGAATGGCACATTTTTCTCTCCGCCACATGGAAAAATGTGCAGAATTGCATGAAATTTACTTTAAAACTTATAATGTTCCTCTTCGCTTTCACGAGGGGGGCCACCCAAACATTTTTGCTCGCGGGTGGGGATGTGGGTGCGCAGACCCACCCCACTGCGGCCCCTCATGAAGAGTTCAGTTTTTTGTACCCCCCCACCCCCATCAAAGTTGCCCATCCCTGGCCTAGATGGAGCCCTCCACAGCCTGGCCTACATCGTATGACCCTCTCCAGTTGAGGTCCTTTTTCAAAACAAGTCTGCATTTTATAAAAGGAATTTCCTTGATGTGCTACTTAGGGCTTGTTTTCACAACCATAGAAGGGATTGTTACAGCAAGCAGGAGTTGGTGATCAAGTGCTGATTTTAAGATAACATTTTCATGAGAAGTTGTCTGATCAATTGGAATTGACCTGCAGCTCTGTTCACTTCCCAAATGGAAGAGAGGCCCATATGGCCTAGGCCCTATGTAAATGTGTTACTGGTCCATGCCTGGACCTGCTCGGCCGCAGAGAACGGCCTAGTAGTTGGCAATCAAGCTGCCAGTGTGCATACAGGACTTTTGTTTCTGACACATTGCTTATGAGATGGACTTAGGCCTAAGATAACTCAGAGAATGCAAGCTAAGCCATTTCTGCCCATCAACCCTGCCTACAACATGATTTGGTTTATAGAAGAAGTCCGAACTTCACTCAATGCCAATTCCCAAGTCAAATTCTATCGCTCCTATTTGGCTTCTTTCCCAGGCCCACTGTACAAGCATACTATTTCTGAACAATCAGACATTGTGAGTGACTTTAATAACAGGTTAAATGGACAGACATGATAAGTGGAAAGGGCTCCTATTTGTCATCATTGGGTTGGTGCACCGTGGAGGCCTGTGGCCTTCCTGACCCTGTCACATGCGAAGGCCTATCGTATTGCACACTAATCCCTGGCTGTGGTCCCTTCCCTGGCTGTGGTCCCTGGCAGCTAAGGGTTGAGTGTAAGGGGAGTAGACAGTGTCAGAAAGCTCCTGAGTAGCTGTGTTCTTGTCTCTCACACAAACTCAGTCAGGCATGCATGCAGAAGATGCTTGGTGGATAATCGCAAATGTATCTTGAAGCATTTCCTCTGTTTATGACGCATTTAGGCGGCTCTGCTTGTAGCGACTTATTTCAAATGTCACATCCCTGTTCTATAGACAGTCCAGACTTCAGATGGCACTGGATGTGTCCCAAATGGCACCCTATTCCCTACATAGTGCACTATGTAGGAAATAAGGTGCCATTTGAGATGCAACTACTGTTATTGTTGTTAGGATCCCTGATATTAAGCTGAGATTTAACAGAGCTGCCCAGTAAGTCTCAGACAGCTAGCCTCCTGGAGTGCCTGCCTGCTCCGTGCTGCAAAACATGGCAACACTGACAAGAGCCCAAACAGAGTCCGAGACCAGGATTCGTTTGGGCCTAAAGCAGCGTTTGATTGCGTCTGGCTGGGTTATTAACCCCGTTGCTCTGAGCACCCCTTGTGGATCAGTGTTCATTTACCACAGAATTAGCCTGTCCATTAAAGGGATGCATTCGGATTTTTGAAATTAGGCCCTTTATCTACTTCCCCCAGAGTCAGATGAACAGTCTATGGGTATCTGCTAGCAGAATTTTTTTTGTTGTTTTCTTAATGTTTGTGGTAAAAGCAAAGAATCCCATTTTAAAACAGCGCCATTGTTAGCTCATTTCAATGAAAACCAACTGCATATTTTAATAATATACTGAACAACGATATATACACATGTAAAGTGTTGGTCCCATGTTTCATAAACTGACATTTCCCATATGATTTTGTGCACAAATTGATTTACATCCCTGTTAGTGAACATTTTTCCTTTGCCAAGATAATCCACCCACCTGACGCATGTAGCACATCAATAAGCTTATTTAAACAGCATGCTCATTACACAGGTGCACCTTGAGCTGGGGACAAAGGGCTACTCTAAAATGTGCAGTTTTGTCACAACACAATGCCACCGATGTCTCACTTCAAATGTCACATCCCTGTTCTATAGGGTAAATAGCGGGTAGATAGCAGACAGAGTGTATGGTGTCGTGTGGGCGAGCGGTGTGCTATTGCCAACGTTGTGAACAGAGTGCCCCATGGTGGGGTTATGGTATGGGCAGGCATAAGCTACGGATAACGAACACAATTACATTTTATCGATGGCAATTTGAAGGCATAGAGATATCATGATTTCATCGCCTCATGTTTCATCATGATAATGCATGGCCTCATGTTGCAAGGATCTGTACACAGTTCTAGAAAATGGCCCAGTTCTTCAATGGCCTGCGTACTCACCAGACATGTCACCCATTGAGCATGTTTGGGATACTCTGGATTGACGTGTACAACCACGTGTTCCAGTTTCCGCCAATAACCAGCAACTTCGCACAGCCTTTGAAGAGGAGTGGGACAACATTCCACAGGCCACAATCAACAGCCAGATCAACTCAATGCTAAGGAGATGTCGCACTACATGAGACAAATGGTGGTTACACCAGACTGGTTTTCTGATCCACGCCCTTACCTGCTCTGTGACCAACGGATGCATATCTGTATTCCCAGTCATGTGAAATCCATAGATTAGGGCCTAATGCATTTATTTAAATGTTCTCTTTTCCATATATGAACTGTAAATTAGAAATAGTAGTTACATAATGAATGTTTGTTTTATATTACCTCGTTTTGTGCCTGCCAGTTTGCTGTAGGCTACACCGCTAGCAGCTTGCTAGCTAGCTAAAAACAGCAAAAGAGCTAGCCTTTTAGCTTCCCACATCTCCCCAATGTACAATGATCAGATTTATAATTAAATGTACCCTGGCCAATATTCTTTACTTGCCAGTGTAACCTACAACTTTATCCCAGTTTAATGTGCACAATGTCATGTTTTGGTCATGGAGAAAAAGCATATCTCGCAGCTGCTTTTACCAATAGCCTTCACTAGTTATTACTTTTAAACAAAATGCATTTTGGGGGAGATTCTAATAAGTTAAATAAATGTAAAAATAAAAAAGTAGTCTACTTTAAAGCATAGCCTATAGATCAGATCAAGGAACCAGTTAACATTAACGTATTAAAACATTACTATAGCAATGGGGTTTGTTCAGTAGGCTATATGCCCAATACATTATCATCACATTGGCTTTGCTTGAATTACAATGCATTGTTCTTCTCAGACCTCTATTTAAAAATGTTAATTTCAAAAAGTGAGGTAGGCTATATGGTTACACCGGTAATAGATCAGTTGTTGTATTACTTGAGGCACAGCTGAGTGATCATACATTTAAATAACTAGAATTTATATATATTTTTTCTGGACTGATGCCTGCATCTGATGGTCTGTCTCCGTGGAAGGCGAGAACAGCAGACTGAGGGTCCACTTCTCAGCATCCCTCCACTCTACCTTTCCTCCATTGTCTTCCAGCTGACGGCGTAACTCGAGTCGCACCTCATTATTTCTGCCTCATGCCAAAAGTCCCAAGCCGCCAATAATAACAACGTAAGCCTATCAATACACTTTCGTACTCATTCATTGTAGCTGCAGTGCTGGTTGTAGCACAAGTGGAAGTAGGGAGAACATGTATTTTATGGCTTATAAAAGTGTTGATAGTGCTGAGTAAACTTATGAACTCACTCAATCAGCAAATCTTTATTGTATTTGTTGACAGTCTCTAGTTATGGTTTTGAAATCTCACAGACCCTCTCAACGTAGACTTTTATCGGAAGCCATTCTTGTGATTATTGTGATTTTGCTATTGTAAATGTTTGTAGGCTTATGTAGCCAAATTGTATCTATGATCGTACGCTATCCATTTATGTTTTTTGTATGCTATTTTAACATATGACAATTAACTAATGATATCAGGCCACACCTGGCCATGATTAGACACCTGTGTGTGTCTTTTGACACTATATAAATGAGTCACACCGCAGTGTTTGTCATTATACCCTGATGAAGACAACTTGTCTGTCGACATGTTGGACATTGCATTTTTGCATCTGAGCTTCTAGTGTGTGCGGCTCTCCTTTATTTTTTTTAAAAGATCCAGACAATTACAGATTATAAAGGGAACGACAGCCATGTCGCGGTCACCATAGTCTTGCTTCCGGACGAACTAAACACCCTCTTCGCTCGCTTCGAGGGAGAAAAAAACATGAATCTGCCGATGTGGGTCCCGGACGCTCATGCTTCGTGGCTGAAGTGAGTAAGTAATTTAAGCGTGTTAACCCTCGCAAGGTTGCTGGCTCAGACAGCATGTGCAAACCAGCTGACTGGAGTGGTTACAGACATATTCAATCTCTCCGTATCCCAATTGCTTCAAGATTTCCACCATTGTTGCTGTACCAAAGAAACCGGAGGTAACTGAACTAAATGACTATCGCCCCGTAGAACTCACTTCTGTCATCATGAAGTGCTTTTTTAAGGCTAGTTAAGGACAATATCACCTCCACCTTACCTGACACCCTTGACCCACTACAATAAATATATCGCCCCAGATCAACGGACGACGCAATCGCCATTGCACTGCACACTACCCTATTCCATCTGGAGAAGAGAAATACGTATGTAAGAATGCTCTGACTACAGCTCAGCCTTCAACACCATAGTGCCCTCAAGCTCCCTGTGTAACTGGGTCTTGGACCTCTTGAAGGGCCACCCCCATGTGGTGAAAGTAAGCAACAAAAAGACCTCCGCCACACTGATCCTCAACACGGGCCCCATAGGGGTGCGTACTTAGCCCCTTCCTGTACTCCCTGTTCTCCCATGACTGTGTGGCCACGTACGTCTTCAACTCAATCATCAAGTTTGCTGACGACACAACAGTGGTAGGCCTGATTATCAACAACAATGAGACAGCCTACAGGGAGGAGGTGAGAGCCCTGGCGGGGTGGAGCCAGGAAAATAATCTCAACGTCAACATAACAAAAGAGCTGATTGTGGACTACAGGACACAGCAGAGAGAACACGCCCCCATCCACATCGACGGGGCCGCAGTGGAGAGGGTCAAAAGCTTCAGGTTCCTCAGCGTGCACATCACTGACTTCCTGAAATGGTCCTTTCACACAGACAGCGTAGAACAGTTCCTTTTCAACCTCAGTCTGAAAAAAATTGGTTTGGCCCCCAAGACCCTCACAAGCTTCTACCGATGCACTTATGTGAGAATCCTGTCAGTCTATCACCGCCTGGTATGCCAACTGCACTGCCCGCAACCACAAGGCTCTCCAGAGGGTGGTGCAGTCAGCCCACTCTCTGCCCTCCAGGACATCTACAGCGTCCAGTGTCACAGGAAGGCCATCAAGGACCTCAGCCACCCGACCATCTAGAAGTCAGTGACTGTACAGGTTTTAACTAGGCAAGTCAGTTACAAATTCTTATTTTCAATGACGTCCTAGGAACAGTGGGTTAGCTGCCCTGTTCAGGGGCAGAACGACAGATTTTTACCTTGTCAGCCCGTGGATTCGGTCTTGCAACCTGTCGGTTACTTGTCCAATGCTCTAAACACTAGGCTACCTGCCGTCCGCTACATTGAATATGCATCAAAGCTGGGACCAAGAGACTGAGAAGCAGATTTTATCTCCAGGCCATCAGACTGTTAAGTCACCACTAACCGACCTCCTCCCAGTACCTTGCCCTAAACCTTAGTCACTGATCTATCCGGCTACCACCCGGTTCTCTACCCTGCACCATAGACTACTGCCCTGTGTATACAAAGTCATTGAACACTGGTCAGTAATAATGTTTACATACTATTTCACCCACTTCATATGTACACTGAACAAAAATATACATGCAACATATAAAGTGTTGGTCCCATGTTTCATGAGTCAAAAAAACAGATCCCCAACATACACTGAAAGCTTATTTCCCCCCTGCAATAATTGCTCAAATTTGTTTACACCCCTGTTTGTGAGCATTTCTCATTTGCTACGATAATCCATCTGCCTGACAGGTGTAGCATATCAAGCTGAGGAGTATTTCTGTCTGTAATAAAGCCCCTGCCCAGTCATGTGAAATCCATAGATTAGGGCCTAATTTATTTATTTAAATTGACTGATTTCCTTGTTAACTGTAACTCAGTAAGTTTTTTGAAATTGTTGCATTTATATTTTTGTTCAGTGTATATACTGTATTCGATTCATGGCTCATCATATATAACTTGTTTATTTTTCTGAATTATGTATGGGTTGTTTTTTTGCTAGGTATTACTGCACTGTTGGAGCTATTGTATATAACATATGCGTATGCGACCAATAAACTTTGATTTGACATTGCTGTCTGTGTTTTTATCATGCATTGCGCGTCGTCGGCTGTTAGGCCTCTGCCTTCCCAGAGTTCTGGCTGACCCATTTGTGGGGGGGGGGGGGGGACAAGGGAGGAACATTTGATCAAAAGTGTCACCAATAAGGCTCTGAGCTACCATCCCAACCCCATTTTTCCCAAACGTGTACATCTTTAATGTTCTTCTCACTTTGAGTCCTGTAAAAAGCAGGCCCTCTGTCTATCCATCTCTCTCTGTCAATATGAAGAGCTTCTATTGAAACCTTTTGTTTATGTTGCACTGCATCATAGATATCTTGGGGTTTTAGTGTGTAGGTCGCCTAGTGGTTAGAGCGTTGGGCCAGTAACCGAAAGGTTGCTAGATCGAATCCCCGAGCTTATAATGTAAAAATCTGTCATTCTGCCCCTGAACAAGGCAGTTAACCCACTGCCGGCATTAATTTTTTATTTCTGTAGGCCTTTTGCTTGCTTGCAGCATGCAGCTAAGAGAGTATAAAATAAACCCACCGTGTAGAAATGATCCACATACAACTAAGGTTAGGTGACCAATGTTTTTTTTTGTTGCCAATGTCTGTCTGTCCCCCTTAATGACACCCCAGCTAACGGCAGCCGCATCATCCTTCTAAAAAAGGGGGCTGATCCAGCTTTTCGATTAAATCAGCCTGTCAACATGTGTTAGCAGCCCTTTGTATAGGAAGAGGCCCAACAAATGTGAAAGAAACCCTATCAGACTCGGTGTCTCCCATAGGATTCTCCTGTGATACCCAGCCCCAGGGAATTTATTTGTAAAGGATTAATCTTTCTCTTCTTGGTTATCCAACTTTTTACTTTCCTTTTCAGTATTCCACTTTGTAGAAAACAGCTTTAGGCTTTTTTGGGAAAATATGGAAATATTTATTGGTGCACCACGAGAAAGAAATCAAATTCGACAACAAATCTTGTGATCGGCAGCAGCCTGTCACAAAGGAACCTATCCCTTCTGTCATTTGCATTAGCAATGGAAGGGCTTTTTATCGCCTCTGTTCCCTTCCCATCTCTCCGCAGATTGACTGTGAAAATAGGTCATTAGTAACAGAGGGAGAGATGGAGGGAGCAAGCAGGGGCGAGAAAGGGAGCTCTGTGAAAACTCCCATGCAATATTAATGAGCGCTGTTTCTACTGTGATGTACCAACCTGCACTGACTTAGTATGCATCCCTAAATGGAACCCTATTCCCTACATAGTGCACTGTATGAAGGGCATAGTGTCAGTTGGGATTCAGCGTTAGCCCATGATGGGCCTCAACATTCAGCATCATCATTGACCCGCTCTCAGTGGTTTTAAATAGGGGGGTCGGCATTACAACTCCTTGAATTAACTACTCCTTCTAGTTTGCAGCTTTCTAAGAAAACACTATTAAGTGAGTTTACATTACTCTATTTATACTTGGGATATTGCTTTTCAACAGGAAAGTTAAGAAAAATAGCTGGAGGATGCCTTTCACTTTCTAAAAATGTCCTTTGTGTCTCAGAGCTACAGGAGCAGGGGGGATGAACCGTGAGGAGGCCCCAGGGAAGTCTCCTGAAGAGATGTACGTCCAGCAAAAGGTGCGGGTCCTGCTCATGCTGAAGAAGATGGGATCAAATGTACGTATACCCATATATTGTATTAGTAGCATAGATATTTGGTGCATTATCAATTTCAAAGCTCTTGTGGTTATAAATAATTGATTCATTCTTATGTGCGGCGTCACTACAGTCTGGGGTTTGATCTCAGGCTGTGTCATTACCGGCCGTGACCGGGAGTCCCTTAGGGCGGCGTACAATCGACCCAGCGTCACCCGGGCCAGGGGAGGGTTTGGCCGGGGGAGCTTTACTTGGCTCATCACGCTCTAGCGACTTCTTGTGGCAGGCCGGGCGCCTGCAGGATGACTTTGGTCAGGCGGTGTTTCCTCCGACACATTGGTGCAGGTGGCTTCCAGGTTAAGCGAGTGGGTGTAAAGAAGCGAGTTTAGGCGGCTCATGTTTCGGAGGATGCATGACTCTACTAGAGGTCGGCCGATTATGATTTTTCAACGCCGATGCCGATTATTGGAGGACCAAAAAAGCCGATGCCGATTAATCGGTCAATTTTTATTTATTTGTAATAATGACAATTACAACAATACTGAATTAACATTTATTTTAGCTTAATATAATACATCAATAAAATAAATTTAGCCTCAAGTAAATAATGAAACATGTTCAATTTGGTTTAAATAATGCAAAAACAAAGTGTTGGAGAAGAAAGTAAAAGTGAAATATGTGCCATGTAAGAAAGCTAACGTTTCAGTTCCTTGCTCAGAACATGAGAACATATGAAAGCTGGTGGTTCCTTTTAACATGAGTCTTAAATATTCCCAGGTAAGAAAATTTAGGTTGTAGGTATTATAGGACTATTTCCCTCTATACCATTTGTATTTCATTAACCTTTGACTATTGGATGTTCTTATAGGCACTTTAGTATTGCCAGTGTAACAGTATAGCTTCCATCCCTCTCCTCGCTCCTCCCTGGGCTCGAACCAGCAACACAACGACAACAGCCACCATCGAAGCAGCGTTACCCATGCTCTGAGCCTTCTAGTAGTTGTTCCCCTTGCTCTGCATTGGTAACGCTGCTTTGATGGTGGCTGTTGTCGTTGTGTTGCTGGTTCGAGCCCAGGGAGGAGCTAGCTAGCCATTTCACTTCGGTTACACCAGCCTCATCTCGGGAGTTGATAGGCTTGAAGTCATAAACAGTGCAATGCTTGACACACATGCTGTTTGAATGAATGTTTACGCACCTGCTTCTGCCTACCACCGCTCAGTCAGATACTTGTATGCTCAGTCAGATTATATGCAACGCAGGACACGCTAGATAATATCTAATAATATCATCAACCATGTGTAGTTAACTCGTAATTATGATTGTTTTTTATAAGATAAGTTTAATGCTAGCTAGCAACTTACCTTGGCTTACTGCATTCACGTAACAGGCAGTCTCCTTGTGGAGTGCAACGAGAGAGGGGCAGATTGTTATTGCGTTTGATTAGTTAACTGTAAGGTTGCAAGATTGGATCCCCCGAGCTGACATGGTGAAAATCTGTCGTTCTGCCCCTGAACAAGGCAGTTAATCCACCGTTCCTTCGCCGTCATTGAAAATAAGAATGTGTTCTTTAACTGACTTGCGTAGTTAAATAAAGGTATAAAAAAATATATTTTTAAAAAACGGCAAATCGACGTCCAAAAATACCCATTTCCAATTGTTCTGAAAACTTGAAATCGGCCCCAATTAATTGGCCATTCCGATTAATCGGTCGACCTCTAGACACTACCTTTTTCTCTCCCGAGCCCGTTGGGGAATTGCAGCAATGAGAAAAGATTGGGGAGAAAAGGGGGGTTAAAACATTATATATATATATTTTTTTTAATACGTTATTAATTAATTGTTTCTCAGCTGACGCCGAGTGAGGAGGCGTTTCTACGGAATTACGCAGGCGTGGTCAACGCTCAGATGAGCCAGCTACCACAGCACAACATAGACCAGGGTAAGGGCCACACCCATACACACAGCAGATAGAAAAGCATTATGTAGAACAGATTTTATTGTCTGTCACGTGGAACTGGAATTTCTGTTTGGTTAAATTTGTATCTGCATTGTTGTAAACGTTTCACCTTAGTGAACACACCCGTGTGCTCTGGTCTACCAACCCTGATGGATTACTCACCAGACCAACAGGCTGTCTGGGTGGAGCTGTCAGTGACTAAGAGGTGTCATTATTCCCTGCCAAGCATGCATTTGGGGAAATTGTTTGTAGACACTTAATTGATGAAATAAAGTAATATACACTGTACATGAGTTGCTCAGCAAGGCACAAGACGTTATGGAGCCTCTCTCGCTCTTGCCGATACACACATCAACACAAGAGGGCGCCAAGTCAATAGAAATAAGGACTTGGTTGGTTGATGGATGTCACTGCCTGCTGGTGCCTGTACTTCAAGGAGCAAACAAATGCATTGATGAGGTCCTCTTGATTCGACCAGACTTATCAGTTGCCTTCCAGGCTGAATCCCAAAACGGCTGTGACTGGAGCCTTGAAAGCCCTTGCTGTCCTTCTTCCGTGACCCTGCTGGGTCTTGGACCTAGTTTATCCACATATTTTATTATTGCCTCAGACCAGCAGTGGCAACCAGAGAAAATTGCCTGTGACACCGTACCTGAAATAATAGAATCTTATCTCCCTCTGTCTGGGTGGTTGCTGTTTGCTGGATCTCCTTCCACCTGACAAATGTGCCATATCAAGAAGCTGATTAAACAGCATGGTCATTACACAGGTGATCTTATGGACTGGACTATTGTGAAAGATAAGCTGGTTTATATGATGTATTGGGAAGCAGCATTGTACTAGACCAGTGGTATTCAAAGTCTAGGTCAACTGCAGTGGTGTTGCCAAAATTAAACAAATATATACACTGAGTGCACAAAACATTAGACACACCTGCTCTTTCCATGACAAACTGACCAGATGAATCCAGGTGAAAGCTATGATCCCTTATTGATGAAGAGGAGGAGATGGGTTAAATAAGTATTTTTAAGCCTTGAGATGTGGATTGTGTATTTGTTGCACTGAGGGTGAATGGGTAAGACAAAAGATTTAGGTATGGTGGTAGGTGCCAGGTGCACCGGTTTGGGTGTGTCAAGAACTGCAACGCTGCTGGATTTTTTTTAATGCTGAATCAAATCAAATTTATTTATATAGCATTTCGTACATCAGCTGATATCTCAAAGTGCTGTACAGAAACCCAGCCTCAAACCCCAAACAGCAAGCAATACAGGTGTTGAAGCACATTGGCTAGGAAAAACTCCCTAGAAAGGCCAAAACCTAGGAAGAAACCTAGAGAGGAACCAGGCTATGAGGGGTGGCCAGTCCTCTTCTGGGTGTGCCGGGTGGAGATTATAACAGAACATGGCCAAGATGTTCAAATGTTCATAAATGGCCAGCATGGTCAAATAATAGGCCTGGGACAGGTAGCACGTCCATTGAACAGGTCAGGATTCCATAGCCGCAGGCAGAACAGTTGAAACTGGAGCAGGAGCATGGCCAGGTGGACTGGGGACAGCAAGGAGTCATCATGCCAGGTAGTCCTGAGGCATGGTCCTAGGGCTAGGAGAGAGAGAGAAGGAGAGAATTAGAGAGAGCATACTTAAACTCACACAGGACACCGGATAAGACAAGTTCTCCAGATATAACAAACGGACCCTAGCCCCCCCGATACATAAACTACTGCAGCATAAATACTGGAGGCTGAGACAGGAGGGGTCAGGAGACACTGTGGCCCCATCCGATGATACCCCCGGACAGTTTCCTGTGTGTATCAAGAATGGTTCACCACCCAAAGGCCATCCAGCCAACTTGACACAACTGTGGAAAGCATTGGAGTCAAGATGGGCCAACATCACTCAACATGAATATAAAAGCAACATGCAAAGTGTTGTTTTCATGAAAAATACATTTGAAAAAATCCCAGAAATTTTAAATATGCAGAAAAAGCTTATTTCTCTCAACATTTGTACCCACATTTCTTTACATCCCTGTTAGTGAGCGTTTCTCCTTCCACCTGACAAATGTGCCATATCAAGAAGCTGATTAAACAGCATGGTCATTACACAGGTGCACATTGTGCAGGGGACAATAAAAGGCCACTCTAAAATGCGCAGTTTTGACACACAACATAATGTTACAGATGTCTCATGTTTTGAGGGAGTGTGCAATTGTCATGCTGACTGCAGGAATGGCCATCAGAGCTGTTGCCAGATAATTGAATGTTAATTTCTCTACCAAAAGCTGCCTCTTTTGTCATTTTAGATAATTTGTCAGGACCTCCACATCCGGCTTCTTCACCTGCAGGATCGTCTGACTGTAATAAAGCCCTTTTAAGGGGAAAAACTTGTTCTGATTGGCTGGGCCTGGCTGCCAAGTAGATGAGCCTGTGCCCTCCAAGGCCCACCCATGGCTGCACCCCTGCCCAGTCATGTGAAATCCATAGGTTAGGGCCTAATTTATTTATTTCAACTGACTTTGCCTTTCAACAGCTTGGAAAATTCCAGAAAATTGTCATGGCTTTAGAAGCTTCTGATAGGCTAATTGACATCATTTGAGTCAATTGGAGGTGTACCTGTGGATGTATTTCATAGCCTACCTTCAAACTCAGTGCGTCTTTGCTTGACATCATGGGAAAATCAAAAGAAATCAGCCAAGACCTCAGAAAAAATATTGTAGACCTCCACAAGTCTGGTTCATCCTTGGGAGCAATTTCCAAATGCCTGAAGGTACCACGTTTATCTGTACAAACAATAGTACCCAAGTATAAACACCATGGGACCACACATCTGTCATACCACTCAGGAAGGAGACGCGTTCTGTCTCCTAGAGATGATGGTGCGAAAAGTGCAAATCCGTCCCAGAACAACAGCAAAGGACCTTGTGAAGATGCTGGAGGAAACGGGTACAAACGTATCTATATCCGCAGTAAAAACGACATAACCTGAAAGGCCGCTCGATAAGGACGAAGCCACTGCTCCAAAACCACCATAAAAAGCCAGACGACGGTTTGCAACTGCACATGGCGACAAAGATCGTTCTTTTTGGAGAAATGTCCTCTGGTCTGATGAAACAAAAATATAACTGTTTGGCCGGAATGACCATCGTTATGTTTGGAGGAAAAAGGGGGAGGCTTGCAAGCCAAAGAACACCATCCCAAATGTGAAGCATGGGGGAGGCAGCATCATGTTGTGGGGGTGCTTTGCTGCAGGAGGGACTGCTGCACTTCACAAAATAGATGGCTTCATGAGGTAGGAAAATGATGTGGATATATTGAAGCAACATCTCAAGACATTTGTGAGAAGAACTGAAAAAGCGTGCGCGAGCAAGGAGGCGTACAATCCTGAGTCAGTTACACCAGCTCTGTCAGGAGGAATTCACCCAACGTATTGTGGGAAGCTTGTGGAAGGCTACCCAAAACATTTGACCCAATGTTAGACAATTTTAAGGCAATGCTACCAAATACTAATTGAGTGTATGCAAACTTCTGACCCACTGTGAATGTGATGAAAGAAATAAAAGCTGAAATAAATAATTCTCTCTACTATTATTCTGACATTTCACATTCTTAAAATAAAGTGGTGATCCTAACAGACCTAAGACAGGGACTTTTACTATAATTAAATGTCAGGAATTGTGAAAAACTTGATTTTAACAGTATTTAGTCAGCCACTAATTGTGCAAGTTCTCCCACTTAAAAAGATGAGAGGCCTGTAAGTTTCATCATAGGTACACTTCAACTATGACAGACAAAATGAGAAAAAAAATCCAGAAAATCACATTGTAGGATTTTCTAATGAATTTATTTGCAAATGATGGTGGAAAACAAGTATTTAATGAATTTATTTATGTATAATGTGATTATATATATATATTTTTTTTTTTAGATTGGGGACTCAATAGGCCTATGTATGGAGCCTTACTGTACAATATGTCCCTTTTTGCCCTTGAATTTACAGCTTGCAGAGCTCAATCTGGGAGCCGTACTGTGTCCACAATGCACTCTTCGTTCAGGGAAGAGCCAAGCCTCATCAATTATACACTAGCATGACTTGTCAAAGGTGCACACAAGACAAATATTTAGGTTATGTCCCAAATGGCACCCTATTCCCTACAGTGCACTACTTTTGACCAGGGCCCATAGTGTTCTGGTGATAAATAGTGCACTATGAAGGGAATAGGACGCCATTTGGAATTCAGAGTTTGTTAATTGGCAGTGTGCCACCCACTCAGTATGATAAATTATTAGTAATTTAGAAGTTGTTTTAAGGACTGGGATAAGGAAGAGCGGCGATAACAACTAAGAATAGTGGCTTAATCACTTTTAACGAATATCCCCCAGAGCCCAAAGATCACACTAGATAAATGCTACAGTGCTACAAGGCTGCTTTCATGTGTGGTGGCTCCAATATATCATTTTAAGAAGGAAGTCCAGAGTTGTATGGACAAATGTAATTAAGCACCCAATCGTTCCTCAAAAGGGAAAATCTTGTTGCTATCAATACCTAGGAGAGCCAGGGTAAGGAAACCAACATGTACTTTGGGTGAACTATTCCTTTAACTAGTAGATGGTTGCACTTTGTAAAAGCTATTTTCCTCCAGCACTGCTGATGCTTTGTGAAGGTTCTGCTATGTCATAACTGTCCTACCAAGCTGTTGACCTACTTACCAATAGAGTACAATACAGAGATGGGCTATATGTGACAGCATCTCCAAGAGGGAGGTTGTTTCTGTCTGCCTCACCACCCAGTCAGTTCAGGCCAAAGCCCCACTGGGACCCATTATTACTTTGGTAGATGAGTAGCAGAGAATGTCCTTGTACATTAACGGTGTAGAGGTTTTGTACAGGTTAAGGAGGGATGGCTATATAATTTTTGGCAAAAAAATTAAACATCTGACTTCAAATATTATTTCTTGGCATGCTTGGTTTGGTGGACGAGTGCCATTTTATATATACGGTACATCTTGCAGCTATCTTCATTTCATCCCACCTCATGTAGGCCTAAATAGCTACAGTACTTACTAGGTTACCATAAGAATGAGGCCTATATAGCTACAGTACTTACTAGGTTACCATAAGAATGAGACCTATATAGCTACAGTACTTACTAGGTTACCATAAGAATGATGGATAATCCATTATCCTAGATTTCTCTGTACCAATGGGCTAATGTAAAACTGCATAGGACTACATACAACTAGATTACTTGTAGAGGTCAGGTAGACTTCATCCAAAGAGCCAAAGGTGTCTTTCTGACTGCATAGTGAAACCGAATCCGTCTGCCCAGCTACTAAAAGCTGAAAAGGGATGAGGTCCTTGGTGCTGAATCCTGCTGACTGCAGGGGGTTTGGTATGAACTCTCAGGGGTGAGTCTAGGACTGTCCTGCAGTGACGGTGTCATATGTCAGTCATGGATTTATTGATCCAAAGAGAGCTCGGAAAGTACAGTTAGACTCCAGAGGATGTAATGGAGACCTTTGAGGCAAATTAGCATCAAAACATTTTGTGAATTATTAGCATTTAGTGCTGTAGTTTGCTGTTGTAGGTACATCATATTGTGGGTTTGGTGATACAAAGGGGTATTGGTAGGAAAATGTTCCTCCTTGGTCCTTCTTTATAAAGAGAGCCTGTAGACCGCTTTGTGTTCACCATGAAACACTTTTTCTGTTTGGATATTGTGTGATTTTTATATTGACGACTGGTCTTCATCTTACCACCCCAAGCAGTTGGATCATGAACAAGATGCACTATTCGGTTTTTATACAACTACAGATTCCAGATTCAGCATAGATTGAGATTGGTGTCGCGCAGTTAAGTGTTTCTCCCAAAGACTGAAATGGTTCTGCTGCTGGCGTTAATGAGAACGGCATAAAGGAAAGCAAGTTTTGAACAGGCAACAGTGAACTGTTTGTGAATGAATGCCAGCGGCAGCAGAATAGGACTCTGTCACAGAGTGAGGCCTCTGTTTGCCTGATAGTCTATGCTCCCCCCTTGCTCTTTCTCGCTCCCTCTCCCTCTCTCTCTCTGTCCCCTCATCCTTTGATGTGCATCAAGCAAGCTTATATGTGAGAATTTTCTAGACAAGTGCACTGGAATGCAGTTGTGAGTGTCTCGGGGATCGTAATGCTTTTCACTCTTTGTCATGCTCGGTTTGGAAATATTGCCTAAACACAGAGAGATCTTGATTATAAATCATCACATTTATTTCAGAGCATGCACTGTCAGAGGTAAGAGGGAACTGGTGCATATGCTGCTAGTCATGTTTCTTTTAGCGACTGGGTCAATGAATTTGCATTTCAGGTGGTTTTAATTGGCAGATTAGCATATATGCAAAATAGGATGTTATGCTATTTTAATCAGGCATGAGAGAAATGTTGCTCCTGACGCTGATGCTGTGAATTTTTTTCAGATGAAACACTGACGATATTCTGTCTCAGAGCGGAAGCTGGTGGATAAAGACTGTGTGCTGTGTATATGTAGTTATTTTGTCCTGAGTCAAAGCTTTATGGGCTAATGCATTAAATCAGGCCCAAGGGCTTAAAGGACCCTGCTGCTGGACACTCCCTTCATTTTGCATAATTATCTTGAATAAACATGACTGTTAACCTAGAAAGTAACAGTAATTTGGAGCCAGACTCACGGTTTTGTTTTGTTCCTAGCCCGTCATTGAAAATAATTTGTTCTTAACTGACTTGCCTAGTTAAATAAAGGTTAAAAAAATGTAAAAGGTAGTAAACCAACCTACCTCCATTTCCATACTGTTTTCCTGGTTGGCTCTACTGAACGCAACCCATGCAGTCTTAATGAGCAGCTTAGTTCGTTATTTTAGACCTTAAAGTTATCGTTCTTTACCCTGACTGTAGTCCATGGACCAGGATAAACTGTAATCCAGTAACCAATAGCAAGAATGCAATTCTTCATCTTGGTCTTCAGACCGATTTCTTGTATTTTTTAGGAAGTGAGCTTTATGCAACATCTTTTTGAGTGTGGACACATCACACCTTTTTGCTGGTATTCAGACTTAAAAATTGAGGATTTTCACTTATTGTGAGCCACCACCAAATGACTACCCTTAATGATACAAAGGGTGTTTCCTCAATATTGCAATACATCAAGTCTCCAACAAATGTATTTATAAAGCCCTTCTTACATCAGCTGATATCTCAAAGTGATGTACAGAAACCCAGCCTAAAACCCCAAACAGCAAGCAATGCAGATGTAGAAGCAAGCAGAAGTCTCCAAGTTATGGTGAGCATTCTGACACAAAATAGCCAGCCTGGGGGAAGTAAATTACCGCAAGGAGTTGTCCCATTTCAATATTGCAATAAATAACAACTTTATACTCCATTATAAACTGGGTAGTTTGGGTCCTGGATGCTGATTGGCTGGAAGCTGTGGTATATGAGACATTATAAACTGGGTGGTTCGAGCCCTGAATGCTTATTAGCTGACAGCCGTGGTATGTCATACCCGTATACCACGAGTATGACAAAAAATATATTTTTACTGCTCTAATTACGTTGGTAACCAGTTTATAATAGCAATAAGGCACCTTTGTGGTATATGGCCAACATACCACAGCTAAGGGCTGTATCCAGGCACTCCATGCTGCGTCGTGCATAAGAACAGCCCTTAGCTGTGGTATGTTGGCCATGTACCATACCTTCTCAGGCCTTATTGCATGCAATGAGAAAATGGCTACCGTGGGTGTGGTGTATTACCTACTGACCACATGCAAGCCCCTATCTCAACGCCTCTTAACCCTACTGGAGTTTCTGCGGGGGATTCCATGTCTTTATCCTCACGGCCTGCACAGATTATCTCTCTGCACTAATAACACAGTCATGATTTGGTCAGCCTGTCTGCGACCTCATGTAACAAGGTGGTTTGGTGAACCACGCTTGCGTGATGAGTAACACTTGCTTGAGACCTGGAAACTCCTTTAGCTAATGCTTGAGCTTAGTGGGCTAACATGGGGTGTGCTTGTCCGGAGAGTGAAACGAGATTGTTTCAGACACGTAGACCGCATATTAAATGTTTCTCCTTTTAGTGCATGAGGATATTTCAACAAGTCATATGTGTAGATGAATAACTTGCTTTTTAATATTTTGTAAATATGAAGAAGCCATGTAATTAGTCAATGTGTTAGGCCTAAACAAATGGGTCCAATATCTAAAAAGGTACGTCATGTAGAATATTTGTGTCACAAAGGCATGTTGCACATTTTGTGGCAAAGCTCTTCCGTCATACTTGTACAAAATGTCTGCTTCAAGAAGAGCAACCCAGACCCAGAACTGTACACAAAGGTTTCTATGGCAAAGTGTTGCTCATTTTGTCTTTTCATTTGCAAGGAGGTAGGTGTTTCTTTGCTTAGTGGGGACAGGACTGGTCGGTTTTGCTTTCTGCTCCTCACATGCCACACCTCACATGCTATATACATAAGGGCGGGAGGTAGCCTAGCGGTTAGAGCATTGGGCCAGTAACAAAGGTAGCTAGTTCGAAAAAAAAATATTTCCAATTCATACATGCTTATTAATACACACTTGTGTAAAATAGGACAAATATAAGCACCAAATAAATAGTCTGGTGGTGCACAGGAGACCACAGGACCTGTCAGCCCTGTCTGTCACTCTGACCAGCAAGACATCAACTGAAACACCCATCTCCCTTACACAAATATTTCAGTTTAGAAACAGCAGTAGAAATGCAGTAGCTGCAGTCGACTGGTATTTTGGAGCATACTGCACTCTAATTGCAATATGTTTCTTAACCTCTAGTGACTCCCCATCCCGCATGCGGGAGCGTAATCATTGCCTGACACTAATTAGCATAACGCAACGGACATAAATATCCCGAGAAAATATTCCTATTAATGAAAATCCCTAATGAAATATATTGAGACACAGCTTAGCCTTTTGTTAATCACCCTGTCAGCCAAAGCTAGACAAGCATTTGTGTAAGTTTATCGATAACCTAACATAGCATTTTGTCCAGCTAGCAGCAGGTAACTTGGTCACGGAAATCAGAAAAGCAATCAAATTAAATCGTTTACCTTTGATGAGCTTCGGATATTTTCACGCAGGAGACTCTCAGTTAGATAGCAAATGTTTCTTTTTTCCAAAAATATTATTTTTGTAGGCGAAATAGCTCCGTTTGTTCTTCACGTTTGGCTGAGAAATCGCCCGGAAATTGCAGTCATGAAAACGGCGAAAAATATTCCAGATTAGCGCCATAATATCGACAGAAACATGGAAAACGTTGTTTATAATCAATCCTAAAGGTGTTTTTCAAATATCTATTCGATAATATATCCATCGGGACAATTCGTTTTTCAGTAGGACCGATTGGAGTAATGGCTACCTCTGTATTTTATGCGAGAATCTCTTTGGCAGCATCAGGTGACCACTTGCTCAATGTAGCCACTTACGGGTATTCTTCAACATAAATGCGTAAAACTATGTCACAATGCTGTAGACACCTTCGGGAATACAGAGAAAGAGTAATCTGGTTGATAGCCCATTCACTGCTCAATAGGGACTCATTGGAACGCAGAGCTTTCAAAACATGGGGCACTTCCGGATTGGATTTTTCTCAGGCTTTTGCCTGCAACATCAGTTCTGTTATACTCACAGACAATATTTTTTACAGTTTTGGAAACTTTAGAGTTTTCTATCCTAAGCTGTCAATTATATGCATATTCTAGCATCTTGTCCTGACAAAATATCCCGTTTTACTACGGGAACGTTTTTTTTCCAAAAATGAAAATACTGCCCCCTAGTCACAACAGGTTATTAAGAGCTCTGACTTCAATCGATATTACGTTTGTACATTTGGTTAAAAATTATGTTTTCATTTATTCTTGCTCTGGGCTGTAGTAACCTAGTAACCTGCTTGTTGAACATCTCATTCCAAAATCATGGACATTAATATGGAGTACGGAGGTTGGGCACTGATGTTGGGCGATTAGGCCTGGCTCGCAGTCGGTGTTCCAATTCATCCCAAAGGTTTTCGATGGGGTTGAGGTCAGTGCTCTATGCAGGCCAGTCAAGTTCTTTCACATCGATCTTGACAAACCATTTATGTATGGACCTCGCTTTGTGTATGTACGGGGGCATTGTCATGCTGAAACAGGAAAGGACTTTCCCCAAACTTTTGCCACAAAGTTGGAAGCACAGAGTCATCTAGAATGTCATTGTATGTTGTAGCGTTTAGATTTGCCTTCACTGGAACTAAGGGGCCTAGCCCGAACCATGAAAAACAGCCCCAGACCATTATTCCTCCTCCACCAAACTTTACATTTGGCACTATGCATCCCGGCAGGTAGCGTTCTCCTGGCATCTGCCAAACCCGGATTTGTCCATCGGACTGCCAGATGGTGAAGCGGGATTCTTCACTCGAGGCGGCGAGCTTTACACTACTCCAGCCAACACTTGGCATTGCGCATGGTGATCTTAGAGAGAAAAGGCTGAGGTGGGGGATCAGTGAGAGGGGAAGAGAGTGAACAGGCTGATGTGGGGGATCAGTGAGAGAGGAGGAGAGAGAACAGGCTGATGTGGAGGATCAGTGAGAGGGGAGGAGAGAACAGGCTGAGGTGGGGGATCAGTAAAGGAGGGAGAACAGGCTGAGGTGGGGGATCAGTAAAGGAGGAGAGGGAACAGGCTGAGGTGGGGGATCAGTGAGAGGGGAGGAGAGAGAACAGGCTGAGGTGGGGGAGGAGGGAGAACAGGCTGAGGTGTGGGATCAATGAGGAGGAGGGAAGGAGGGAGAGAGCAGGATTGGAGCAAACATTAGCCAGCAGCTGTTTGCTCATAGGCGGTAACAGCCTGCCGGGTAGTGATGCAATCTGATTTGACTCGGTTGCTAGGCAATGGCTCTGAGGGCCTGACGTTTCTATCCTGTCGGCTAGCGCTTGTGTGACACTGCAAGGGAGCGTGTGTGTTGACTGTGCAGCAGGGTGCGGCCCACACATTATGACTGCGAAACAGAGGGCTCCTATAAAGCAGATCCCCTCTTGCTTCAGTTCATCAGTAGTCCAGTGGTGTATTCTACTCTAATGGCCGTCGGCCCTGTATCTCTGTCGGTTTATTCTGAGCCTTTCTGCTGGTCTGCCTGCTCGAGTCCTTGTGCTAGACACGTGCTCAGTCTGAGCTGCCCGTTACGCAAGAGCAAGCTCCCTTATGCAACCACAAGATCAGGGATTTTTCTTTATCAAAATGGTGCTTAGGTGATGGGTGTAGCGGGGGCGTGGCCAATGGTGCGGTCACTGACCAAGTATTTTAGAGGCCCTCCTGTTGGCCGCAGTGACAATGTAGCTGTTTCAAAACACATTTCCTGCAATTCTACACATTTTGCCATGTCAGGGAATGTTGCAATTTTAAGCTTATTCCCTGAAATTTTACTAGGGCTGTCCCTGACAACAAAAGAATATTGGTTGACCAAGAGTGGTCTGTTCTTTTTACCAATTGATTGATCTAAATTTAAAAATCCAAAATTGTTCAATATAGACATATAGTAAGTACCCTATGTGTTTTAATCAAATCACCTATGTGCACTGAGCTTGTCTGATGCTTTAAGCACACTGTTTGATTAAATAATTAAGATACACTAATGACTCAAAAGGGAGCCAGATCAAGATGGCCAGAAGAAAAAAACTTCTTCCCGAACCACCACCTCCCGCTTCCCTTTGTAGATGCCGGTAATACGCTACACCAGGGGCCGGCAACCTTTTTCATGTCGAGTGTTAATCTATCTTACCATTTCTACCGATTTGCATGCCAGGTATGATTTTCATATGCATATTTTTATAGAACAGTTTCATAGTCTTCGTATCGCAAAATAATTGTCATCTGGTTAATGTAAACTATAGAAATCTAAATGTAAAATGATACAAATCTAAAAGTAACAACTATGTAAATAAAATAGCCTACATAAAGCCAACAAATAAAATCAGGTATTTTATGACAAATAGATATATTATTATTCTGATTGGGTGTGCCTGGCAGGGCCTTTTTCCTCCCCGTAATGTATTTTTAAAATAAGAATAAGAATAATAACACTTAAATATTACCTTCTCTGTTGTCTTCTCCCTGCACCTTTATAATGTTTATTGTTGCATTTATTTGATCCTTGTATGATTACTGTGTATGCCATTTTTATGAGCTTTTTAACATTTTATGTGTCAATTGAATTTGACCATTTTATGGGCCAAGTCCATTTCATGTGAAGTGGAGAAGCATATCAGTTCAATATTTTTTAAATAAAATGTGTCAAAACGTGTGCCACATTCAAATTCAGTCAGGATTTGTGCAATTGATTTCTTCTGATGTGCCGCGTCTCGTTCTCCTTCCCTGGCAGGGCCATTTTGTAGCATAGGGCTGTTCTTTGCCACATCCTCATTGGATGAGATCTATAGGGGACTGGGAAACTGAAAGGAAGAGCAAGTCCAAAAATAAAAAGATCCTTCCCCAGATCCTTCTCTCACTTATTTAGATTATGCCGACCCAAGAGCACCATAGAAACATCTTAATTATATTCTCTTTAGAAACAACCAAACTGAACACCGAGTCTACGCCTGGTTGTGTCTGCGCACGATCTTCTGAAAAGGGTCCACCTTATGAGCCAAATAGATATGGACGCAGTCTGTGTGACCTACTTTCATTTCCCCCTGTAATAATTAAATCTAACAAGCAATTATACTTTTTATAGCAAAGTTGTGAAAAAAGAAGCCTCTGTTACGAGTGCACCTCTCCACTTTCAAAAGTGATATTCACATTCTGATAGCGCTTGACAAAACGGTTTGGTAAAACTTGGAAACAAGACCAGCATTTACTGGCAATTCAAATACTTTACCATTAATTAAAAAGTGCTTACCATCCATCAGTTGTACGTGTGGCAGCTCTGCCTCCTCTGATGTTGGCATTCAAGTATGACTGGGCAATATTCATTTTGTTACCATCAAACCTATTCAGCCTAAATCTAGGAAAGTTAAACCTTTTTGGAAATAAATGCAAATATGATGAAAGTTACTAATGTAAGCAAAGTCTATTTTTGAATAGCTAAAGGTTACAGAATATGCTACAATCAGATCATGCTTCAACTCAAAAATGTTTCTCTAACTTTGGAAAATGGGCAGGGCAGTCTGAAGGTGCTCAAACTGAGGTTTTGGTGTAGAGTTTGGTTTTCTGTTGTTTTCTCCCAACTCCACACCCTGGCATGTTCTCTGTGTTAACTTTGGCACGGCAGAATTTGTAATCTGCGATTGGTATTGATTAACCCTCAACATGATAGAAGTAAATATAATACAAAGGGAAGACAAGCCAGACCTCCCAATGTACACCAGTGATCACTGCATTAGTCTGCCTTTTGGTACCTACATACTGTAGCACAGCATTGCTTTTCTTTCTTCGCAATGATATCTCATGGCTTAGTGAGATACGCCAGCTGTACTCTAGCATTAGCTCTCCACAGGTATTCCATGCCTCCTGCAGTTTGGGTTGGAATAGAGATGTGGGTGGAAGGGTCGTTTAAGGCCTCCGATGTATTGCTTATCAGGGCAGGACACAGGACTGGATTATGTCTGCAGCTGGGTACTCCTAGGGAGACCTTGATTTTGAGTTGTGTGATTGAGAACACTGTGCCCTTGGACTGTAGGGAACATGGCAGTAGTTTGGAATAGCTAGATGCATTTACTTATCCCTAAACCAAGTGATGTCGAGAGACTTTCCTATTCCATGTGCGATGTGGAAGTCTTGTGGCATGGTTATATAGTGTAGTGTGTGCTGTCGCTTTGGTGATTCACCGTATTTAACCTCACCACACTCAGTCATGATGACGTCAATTAAGTCAATGGCACACCCAACATGAGCTCGGTCAGAAAGTAAACAATAAGAATAGGTATACTATTAATTCATTCATACAAGCAAAGATTTCAAGAAATTCCCTCTAAATACAGAATTTATTGAAATATAATGCAGATTCAGTTATGTTACTCATGCTTATGATTACTAAATGTTTTATTCACATATATAATAGGACTTGTGTAGGTGGAAGGAATATCGAGATGGAGTTTGTTGTTGATATCTACTGACCTCTGTTTGTGGATCTGGGTCACCAGGTGCGGAGGATGTGGTGATGGCTTTCTCACGACAAGAAACCGAAGACCGGCGGCAGTGACCCTGGGGCACTCCCCCATCGTCTACGGCAACCCAAACTCCACCGACCGACACAACACTGTTGAGTTTCTGGGGAGAGGATGGGCACCTGTGATGGATGGAAGGAGGGTGGGAAGGAGCACTGGGTGTTGGTTACCTTTCGCTCTCCCCCTCCCTTTCAACCAGCCTCCTTCCCATTCAAAAGGATACACCATTGCCCCAGCCACAGTAGGTATGCATTACCATGGGTTAGGGCCTTGGTGTCGAGCAAGTCGATGAAAACACTTACAAGTTGTGTGAATGCAAACCTTGTCTTTTTATCTCCTTTTTATTTTTTATTTTTTTATCGGGCAGTGTTGTTTTCGTATCTGCTCTACTCAATGGTAGAACTGACCAAGGGCATAATTTTTCCGTCAAATGAAAGAGAGAAGCGTGAGTGTTTTAACTAATGACCTTGCGGGAAAATAATTCATTACTTTCTTTGGTTGAATTATATATATTTTTTAACTGTACACAGGGTCCCTGTAGGTGGAAAGGTTAAAGTGTTTAATGGTTTTCATATTCTTTAAAACCAATTTCACTTCTTCCTGCTTATTGTTGATTTGAACAATAGGCTGTTGAGATGTCAACTTGGCTTCCCATTCGGGACATTAGAATCAATGGCACTCGCACAAACACACACAGTTCACATAGGTGCAGATGGCCTTTCCCCAAGCAAACAAGGTCTTGGGGTTATTGTGAAATTATATAACTTTTTTTATTGTACAGATATTAGAGGGAAAATACAATAATAATGAATTGATTGTGCCAATTATTATTTTATTTTTTTTATCTGTAAAATAAATGTAACATGATTTTTAAAAGTTGCCTGACGAAGGACATAGCATAGTTCTAATTTATTATTGATAGAATTGACTCTCTCCCAAACTATTGTTTAGGAAAAAAATAATCATTAGAAGAAAGTCTACACGGATCGAAACGCCTAATCTTATCAAAAGAATCCAATAGCATAATATTGTCACTCTTTTTAGATTGGACAAAGCTTACTCTTGACTCACACTAATATAATTATATAAACTCGAACCACATCCATGGAGCTACTAGAAACATGGTGAATACTCGCAAAAGAAACTTGTGTTTTTACTGTCTCCTCATACCCTTCAGCAATTGACCTGCTGTAAACACAAATCGATCTGTTTTCTGTGTTTGTTCATTGCAACTGGAATCTTTCCATTCAATTGAATATTTGTAGTTTTTTTTTCAATCCGACTTTTTTTTTTTTTTTTTTTTTTTTGTAGTAACATACTCTATATTTAATGTGTGTAAGTACCTTTTTGTTAACTCGCTTAACTTAAACAATTGTGACTTGATGTTTTGAAACCAAGCATGCCTGCCTTGTGGTTAACAGTGTACATTTTAAGTAGATCTGGGAGGGTCTTGAAAGCTGTGCCACAATGACCATTGCTTGTACATTCTCAAAGTTTATGGACGCTACTAGCTCTTTAAAAAACATTTCAGAAAAATAGTCAGCTATTTAAAAAATAAAAATAAAAAATGTCATCCATGTTATCCTGTTGGCAATAACTTCAGGATCAAATTTCCTCAGCGATCATGGCTACATACATTGCCAACAAATAGTTACAGTATCTGCCTATGACAAAAGTTTGTCCTTTTTTATGTTTACTCTTGTTTTAACTTTCTTGAACCTAATTTCTCTGTGCATTGTTTTGCTTTCATCTTAAAGACAACAATGCAAAGGTATCTTATATACTATACCTGTCATAGTTGACCAACAGCCTTCATTTTTAATCTTTGTGTGTTTGAGTGTGTGCATGTGTGTGATTTCCTCTGTTCAAAAATGATACAAATCAGATTTTTCAGCATGCTGTTCAGTATGACTAGTGCTGTGTATCTGTCAATGTGATGACCTGTCTTTGCCTAGTTGTCGTTTGAGTTATTTTGTGTTGCCTTTGTATTTCTCTGTTGACATCGATTAGTTGGTTCTTGCTGTATGGCTGCTGACTAAATGCTTCCAAATCCTATACCAATTGAACCATTAAAGGAATTTTAAAAAACAAATACTTATTTCATCTCATCATTGCAGACATTGGTTTGTGAACACTGCCTTTAGTAGCGCTCTGCCCACATATCAACCTTTCAGTCTATGAAATTAGGCAGAAGATTGACCTATTTCCTTTCGGTGATGAGAAAGTGGGAGTTGTCCCTAGACACTAATCTTAGATGTTTCGAATTTTTCCCACTGATGTTTATGGTTAGGATTGGGGGAGGTGAAGCTGATCCTAGATCTGTACCTAGGGGTAACTACAGCCCAGAGTGAGAAAGGGGTAACTACAGCCCAGAGTGAGAAAGGGACACTTAAAAACAAGTACAATCGGCTTATCACACTCAATAGAACCTTGATAATAAGGGTTACATCTCGTCTTTTGAACTCTTCCTTTACAGTTGCGGTCAGATAATGATGCTTTTCAATCTGATACATAAAACAGTTGTACATTTGAGCTATTTAGCAGACACTCTTATCCAGAGAGACTTACAGGAGCAATTGGGGTTAAGTGCCTTGCTCAAGGGCACATCAACAGATTTTCACCAAGTCGGCTCGGGGACTTGAACCAACAACATTTTGGTTACTGGCACAACACCCTTAACCACTAGGTTACCTGCTGCCCCATACAATAATGTGGCTTGTATACAGATATGCTGTATGTAAGTAATTATGCAAAACCGTCTCAAATTGTTCTTCAGTTTTCTCACCATGAACATTTGGAAGTCGTTTCTCATCATTTAGTCTGGCAGTCTATTTAAATAGATTGTCATTCACAAGAGGCCATATCGGTTAAGGGCACACCTGTTTGCCACAAATTAGGGCGGTGCCGCCATAGGGCGGTGCACATTTGGCCCAGAGTCCTCAGGGTTAGTTTGGTCGAGGTAGGCCGTCAATGTAAATATGAATTTGTTCTTAACTGACTTGCCGAGTTAAATAAATGGTATTAAATATCATTATCTTTTAGGTCTACTCACGTTACGTAAAACAGGAATGACAGCAAGTTCCTTTGGTACCATTTTGTGAAATACACCTGGAATAATGACAACAGTAATAGCTTCCCTCTACTTCGATCAAGAGTTATCTCTCGAAATAGTCACAGCCTCTTGAAGGTAGCTATCAGGTGGTAATTGCCGAAGATGTTTGAGGATTGGTGACATGTTTTTCCTCTGCTAATGACGAACATCTGTTCACTGTTCGTATGCTATCTTTCACAGATGTATCAAAATCCTGCGATTTCAAGAGAACTGATTCTGGGAATAAAACGACAGCTGTTGGTGAATATTAAATGCTGAGCTGAGAGTGGGAACGAAGACTGGTTATGTGTGTTTGAGTGGCGTGCGCTACCTCTGGAGGAGCAGTCAAGACGTGACAAGTTCGCAAGTTTATATTGCAGTAATATGTATAGGCAAAGGTATTTTTGTGAATAGCAATTATTTATATATACACTAGATGACTACAGGGGTCGCTGTTTTGAAGCCACCAAGCCTCCATCTTGGCTTCCCCAATGTTAAAAATATTTGGAAAGGTATAGAAATTACTTTATAAATGTCCACATTTATTTTCCATGTTTGTTCTATTACAGACACCTTAATGCATACATTTTAAATTATATTATGCGAGCTAAACATACAAGCACAAAACTGTTACTGTCCCCACTACATTTTTTAAAAATGGGATCAGCAATCCAGGGTTTACTATATATACTGTAGAAAATTGGTGAAGAACCTCTAATAGGCCCACTAGCTGAGACTAGAGTCGGCAGGGTAGCCTAGTGGTTAGAGCGTTGGACTAGTAACCGGAAGGTTGCAAGTTCAAACCCCCGAGCTGACAAGGTACAAATCTGTCGTTCTGCCTCTGAACAGGCAGTTAACCCACTGTTCCTAGGCCGTCATTGAAAATAAGAATATGTTCTTAACTGACTTGCCTAGTTAAATAAAGGTTAAAAAAAAATTAAATAAAAAAAATTAAAGAGTCAAACCCCTGACTCTACCTATGACAATGGATCACTTGTTATAGATCAGACCATGTCAAAAATACAGTGCATTTTGTTACGTTGCAGCCTTATTCTAAAGTGTATTGAATACATATTTTTCCTCATCACTTGACACACAATACCCCAAAGCGAAAAGTTTTTTTAGAAATGTTTGCAAATATAAAAAATGTATAAATATATATTTTTTAAATGAAATACCTTATTTACGTAATTATTCAGACCCTTTGTATGGAATTTGAAATTGTGCTCCGGTGCGTCCTGTTTCCATTGACCATCCTTGATGTTTCTACAACTTGATTTGAGTCCACCTAGGGTAAATTCAATTGATTGCACATGATTTGAAAATGCACACAACTGTCTATATAAGGTTGACAGTGCACGTCAGAGGAAAAACCAAGCCACGAGATCGAAGGAATTGTCCGTAGAGCGCTGAGATATGAGTGTGTTGAGGCACAGATATGGGGAAGGGTACCAAAACATTTCTGCACATTGAACGACCCCAAGAACACAGTGGCCTCCATCATTCTTAAATTGAAGAAGTTCGGAACCACCAAGACATCCTTGGCTGTCCGGCCAAAATGAGCAATTGGGAGTAGAAGGGCCTTAGTCAGGGAGGTGACGAAGGACCCGATGGTCACTCTGACAGAGTTCCTCTGTGGAGATGGAAGAACGTTCCAGAAGGACAACCATCTATGCAGCACTCTACCAATCAGGCCTTTATGGTAGAGTGGCCAGAAGGAAGCCACTCCTCTGTAAAATGCACATGACAGCCCACTTGGAGTTTGCCAAAAGGCACCTAAAGTCTCTCAGACCACGAGAAACAAGATTCTCTGATCTGATTAAACCAAGATTGAACTCTTTGGCCTAAATGCCATCTTCCAACAGGACAACGACCCTAAGCACACAGCCAAGACAACGCAGGAGTGGCTTCGGGACAAGTCTCTGAATGTCCTTGAGTGGCTGAGCCAGAGCCCGGACTTGAACCCGATCAAACATCTCTGGAGAGACCTGAAAATAGCTGTGCAGCAACGCTCTCCATTCAACCTGACAGAGCTTGAGAGGATTTGCAGAGAAGAATAGTGGAAACTCCCCAAATACAGGTATGCCAAGCTTGCAGCATCATACTTGAGCCTGTAATCACTGCCAAAGGTGCTTCAACAAAGTACTGAAGAAAGGGTCTGAATACTTATGTAAATGTGATATCAGTTTTATTTTTAATACATGCCAAAATTAAAATAAAAAAAGTTTTTGTTTTGTCATTATGGGGTATTTTGTGTAGATGAGGGGAAAAAAATATTGAATCCATTTTAGAATAAGGCTGTAACATAAGAAAATGGGGGTCTGAATATTTTCAGAATGCACTGGACAAGCTTTTTTTTTATATTGATTGTCACAAGGACTAAACTATGAAGAACACAGTTCCTGTTGTTACATTATCATGGAAGATCAACCAAATTCAAGGATGGTTCCATCAAAATGGAAAGTTAGAAGAAACGTACCATAATTCAGAAAGAATGTAGACTGGATTCTAATGTAATTCTAGGAAATGTAAACGCTTTTCATTAACGGGTTATCTGAAATAGCAATAAGGCACCTTGAGGGTATATGGCCAATATACCACGACTAAGGGCTGTAACCAGAACAGTAAACAAGTATTTTTGCCCATGGTATACACGTGGTATATTGTCTGATATACACATGGTTGAAAGGGTTTTAGCCAATCAGCATCCAGGACCCAAACTACCCGGTTTATAATGGCCAATATACCACACACAACCCCTCGAGCCTTATTGCTTAAGTAGTCTACCTTTGGAATTAAACAAAAGGTTTATTTATCCTTTAAAACAGCCAAAGTCACACCTACACAATAAATATGAGGAACTTTCCTCCTCAGACCTCACCCCAGCCATGTCTCAATCCTGCACTAGTCAAGCATCACTCTTCCTCTTCAGCCCTGCATTACTCAAGGATCACCCCTCTGCCTCACCTCTCCACCTGTGCATCACCACTGCATCCTGGCGACACTTGACTAGTGCAGGTTTGAGACATGACTAGGGAAGGGGTGAGTTCTTAGGAGTAATGACAGTTCTTACTGTGTATTCCGTAAGTTTTGTACTCTTTACACATCCGCAAAGAGAAATCCCACCACCCCTGGAATTTGTGAGGAAGTTCTGGATATCAATTAGAGATTAAATGGAAAAAAACTCATCTTTCATCTAAAAGCAGAGGTTGCTCAAAGCAGAGGCGCTGCACTTGAAGAAGTGAGGCTAGCCTCCCACCCACGTATGACTCAACACTTACTGAAATAAGCCAGGAGTTAGATAGCTACTCTATACACCAAAGAGAAAGAAGAGGCGTATTGGTAGAGGACATGTAAAATTATACTCACGCCTCTCACAAAGCACTGCAGATACACTCTAGTCCACCCGGAGCCTCATGGCTTATAGATGACTCTCTTCTCTCTGTCTTTTGCTGAGACAAGTTTGGCCTCTTTTTACATCACTAAGCCACAACCCTCTTTTGTGCATCGTAAGCCACAATCAAGAGTCTGTAGTTCAGCCTAATGGCCACCTTAACCTAACCCTGCCACTTGATTTGGAACAGAACAAGCTAGGCTTACACTGTCACAGAATCACCCCCAAATTTGGTTATTGTGGATAGTTTAAACCTATTTAGCTACACCTAAACCTATTAAAAAAGAATTGTCATATTTCTGAAGTAAATTTCTATTGATGTAAGTGGCATGTTATAGAAAGGTCCAGACACTTTTTGTGATTTGGCTTTTTTTTTTTAAACATAACCCAGCCGCGATTCACTTCCTCATTGCTCATTGTGCAGAAAAAAACACCCAAATACGTCCCAAATAATAATGATTTAAAAAACGAAGTACAAGCCAAAACAAAAAAAAAAGGGTCTGGACCCTTCTTTACCAGGCCATCTACATATAAAATGTAGATTTACTTCAGAAACATATACAAAATCAATGCATATGTCATTAATTTAAATAACCATTTAACAGATATACATGAACAAAAATATATAAATGCAACATGTAAAGTGTTGGTCCCATGACCTGAAAAAAATAATAATCCCAGAATTGTTCCATGCGCACTATGTGGCATCGATTTTAGACAAACATTTATTACACAACCTCAGTTACACAAATCTCACAAAACTGTTTTGGAATATATTGAACTTTGTTTTTGTAAATTTTCTGTCTAATATCGATGCCACATAGGCCATTTTCAACCAAAGAAGTAATTTTGTTTGAGTTCTGTTGTGCTTTAAATAGGACACCCCTTACCCAGAATGCATCACAAACCATACCAATTACATAATTGACAATCAACTTCAATAAAGGTATGGTAAAGGTATACAAACACATTCAGGTAATATATTCCACATGATCAATATCCACACCTCGATAAGTGATAAACCATGTTTTAAGCTTCATTATAAATTGGATGGTTCGAGCCCTGAATGCTGATTGGCTTACTATTACAGTAAGATACTTAATTGTTACCCAGAAATTATTAATATTAAATGGCTGCATTGGGCCTTTACACGCAACATTTATTCTGCTGCTGTAATGTTATATATTTCGATGGAAAGAAATCATGCCATCCAAAAGGCAACGTACTGTAATTTATGTTATCTATGAGTACCACCTCACCCCTAGTATCAGAAGCATCACTGTTATAGAGGTGCCAGCATGCTATTTAGCACTTTGTGACAACTGCTGATGTAAAAAGGGCTTTATACAATAAATGTGATTGATTGATTGAAATTTCTACAGGTAATTGAAGAATACAGACATCTGGCTAACGACACACAGTAAGCTCTTACAATAACTCTCATTTTACCAGGCTTTGACAGACTATCGTTTCCACAATATGCTGAGGATCAACAAACCTGTCCACCTACAATCGTTCCACTCATTGCCTCCCACTTTGGCTGGATTTATTGCCATCATCGTCTTCCCACTTCCGCCGGTGTCTTGATACAGTTTGTGTGGGAGAAAGGCTGTATGGAGATGCCATCTGTAGTATAGGTGGTTCACATACTGCAGCAGTGTGCCTTACTGTGAGGAGGTGGATATCTCTGTAGAAAGGATCTAGACATAAGTTGAACCTCTGGGTCACCATCTGTTGATTTGGTGCTGCTTTTCTTATAATTTTAATGGAAAGGCATGAGAAATGATTCCAGACTTATTCTAGCAAGTTGATCTCATCTCTCTGTTAAGATGGAAAGATTATTTTGCTTGTCTTCCTTGGCATCTTTGTCAAATAGATTTATTAATTTTCATATTTAATGCATTCGAATATGTTTGAAACCATTTTCACCTTCTGAGTGAGCACAGTCTGTGTTTACACGTTTAGGGCTCTCAGTGCTAGAGGCGTCACTACAGACACCCTGGTTCATATCCAGGCTGTATCACAACCGGCTGTGATTGGGAGGCGCACAATTGGACCAGCGTTGTCTGGATTTGGCCAGTGTAGGCCGTCATTGTAATTAAGAATTTATTCTTAACTGACTAGCTTAGTTAAATAAAGGTTAAATAAAAAATCCACAGACAGCCCGATTCTGGTATTTTTCCACTAATTGGTCTTTTGAACAATCACATCAGATCTTTTAACATCAGAACTTTTTCAGGGCTGACCTGATTGGTCAGACGCAGCCATAGTGTAACTGACTTGGTTCAAACCCAGGTCTCCTGCGCCTCTGTGCGCCAAAATACTGTATTAACCTGTTGAGCTAAAGCCTAGAAGTTCTCTGAGAAATGTGTGATCAACAAGAGTGGCAGAAATGAAATGTTTGACTAGTGCAGGGATGAGACGTGACTAGGGGGTGAAGGTTAAGGAGGAAGAATGACAAAGTATGTATCAATATATATCCTAATATGTGCATTGTGTTCAAGGGCTGCTGCTCAGGATCTGTGTCAGTGGATTTGCAAATGGATGCACCAGAGACGCTTGGTGTTGGACAGGAGAAGCAGATGGGAGCTGAGTGGGTGACAGAAACCGCTTTAGATGCTGAACCACTGTTGCTAGCCTTGTTGCTTTACCAAGAAGGGGAGGCACTGGTCAACTACTCTACTGTCAACTACTCTCCTACCACATATCTACAATACAAAATCCATGTGTTTCTAGAGCATGTGTATGTGTGTTAGCATGTGTATGCGTGTGACTGTGCCTGGGTGTCTCTTCATAGTCCATGCTGTTCCATAAGGTGTATTTTTATTTTTTAAATGTATCTGATTCTACTGTTTGCATCAGTTACCTGATGTGGAATAGAGTTCCATGTAGCCATGGCTCTATGTAGTACAGTGCGCCTACCATAGTTTGTTCTGGACTTGGTGACTGTGAAGAGACCTCTGGTGGCATGTCTTGTGGGGTATGCATGAGTGTCCGAGCAGTGTGCTAGTAGTTTAAACCAACAGCTCAGTGCATTCAACATGTCAATACTTCTTACAAAAACAAGTAGCGATGAAGTCCATTGCTCCTCTACTTTAAGCCATGAGAGCAGCAGGTAGCCTAGTGGTTAGAGCGTTGGACTAGTAACCGAAAGGTTGCAAGATTGAATCCCGAGCTGACAAGGTAAAAATCTGTCGTTCTGCCCCTGAAAAAGGCAGTTAACCAACTGTTTCTAGGCCGTCAGTGAAAATAAGAATTTGTTCTGAGCTGACTTGCGTAGTTAAATAAAGGTTAAAAAAAATGCATATTGTTAATGTTCATTTATGTAATGTACATTTAAGGGCCAGCCATGCTGCCCTGGTCTGAGTCAATTGTAATTTTCCTAAGTCCTTCTTTGTGGCACCTGACCACACGACTGGACAGTAGTCCAAATGCGACAAAGCTAGGGCCTGTAGGACCTGCCCTGTTGTAATAAAGGCAGAGCAGCGCTTTATTATGGACAGACTTCTCCCCATCTTATCTACTGTTGTATCAATAGGTTTTGACCATGACAGTTTACAATTCAGGGTTGCTCCAAGCAGTTTTTGTCACTTCAACTTGCTAAATTTCCACATGATTCATTACAAGATTTAGTTCAGGTTTAGTGAATCATTTGTCGCAAATACGATGATTTTAGTTTTTTAAATATTTAAGACAAATGTATTTTTTGCCACCCAGTCTGAAACTGACTGCAGCTCTTTGTTAAGTGTTGTAGTAATTTCACTCGCTGTAGTAGCTGATGTGTATATTGTTCAGTCATCCGCATACAGTTGAAGTCGGAGGTTTACATACACTTAGGTTGCTGGGGTTTCACAATTGCATTGGCTAATACAGTACTGTAATACCATAATATACTAGTGGTGGCTATTCAGAAGCCTGATGGTCTGGGAGTAGAAGCTCTTGGCCAGTCTTCCAGTTTTTGCCATGATGGTCCTGTACTACCCGCTTCTTAGTGATGCAAGCAGGGAGAACAGGCCATTGCTTGGGTGGCTGAGGTCCCTGATTATCTTCTTGGCCTTCATGTGACACCTGGTGTTGTATGTGTCCTGGAGGACAGTCAGTGTGCACCCAATGGTGCATTTGTACCACCCTCTGTAGCGCCTTCCGGTCCGCAGCGGTGGAGTTGCCGTACCAGGCTGTGATGCAGCCCAACAGTATGCTCTCGATGGTGCTCCTGTAAAACACTGTGAAGGCCCTCTGGGACAGACCAAATTTCTTCAGCATCCTAAGGTTGAAGAGTCACTGCTGTACCTTCTTTACCACGGTAGCTGTGTGGCTTGACCATTTCAGCTGCTCTGAGATGTGTACTCTGAGGAACTTTACGTTTTTGTCCTTTTCCACGGCGTCCCTGTTGATGAGGATGGGGGCGTGCCCAGCTTGTTTCCTCCTGAAGTCTACAATTAGCGCCTTTGTTTTGCTGAAGTTGAGGGAGAGGTTGTTTATCTGGCACCATGCCATCAGAGTGCCTACCTCCTCCCTGTTGGTCATCTCGTTGTTGTTGGTAGTCAGACCTACTACTGTCGTGTCATCAGCGAACTTGACGATGGAGTTGGAAATGTGTGAGGCCACGCAGGCATGGTTATACAGAGAGTACAGGAGTGGACTGAGGATGCACCCTTGTGGGGCCCCCGTGTTGAGAATCAGTGTCGTGGAGGTAATGCTGCCTACCTTCACCACCTGGGGGCGGCCTGTCAGGACGTCCAGGACCCAGTTGCATAGGGAGGAGTTCAGACCCAGGGCCGAGAGCTTGTGGTGAGCTTAGAGTGCTCTATGGTATTAAAGGTCGAGCTATAGACGATGAACAGCATCCTCACATATGCATTCCTTTTGTCCAGGTGGGTGAGGGCAGTGTGCAGTGCAATGGCGATTGTGTGGTCAGCGGACTGGTCAGGACGGTAAGGGAATTGGAGAGGTTCGAGTGTGTCGAGGAGATGGGGTGATCTTTGACTAGCCTCTCGAAGCACTTCATGATGACTGAGGTGAGTGCTACGGTCGTAGTCATTCAGTTCAGTTACTTTCCTTTTCTTGGGCACTGGGATGATAGTGGACATTTTGAAGTAGGTGGGGATAGTGGCCTGAGCTAGAGAGAGATTAAAAATGTCAGAAAACAACAGCTAGCTGATCTGCACATGCTCTGAGGGCGAGGCTAGGGATGCTGTCTGGGCCAGCAGCCCTGTGAGGGTTAGCCCATTTGAATGACTTACATACATCCTTCGTGGAGACCGTAAGTACGTGATCCTCATTGTCCTCAGGGATTCTCCTCGGCAGCTCAGAGTAGTCGTTGTGCTTGAAGTGTGAGAAAAAGGTGTTGAGCTCTTCCGGTAGAGCGGTGTTGGTTTCTGCGACGTGGCTGTCTTTCTTTCCGTAATCCATGATCGTTAGGAGCCCCTGCCACATACGCCTCGTGTTGACCCACTGAATTGCTCCTCTATGTTTCGCCATCATGATCGATCTGTGTAGGTTGTATTTGTGCTGTTTAACCATACTACTGTCCATGGTCACCTTGCCGTGTTTATGATCAGCATCTCTCTCCAGCTTCGCTACAAGACTGCCATCAATCCACATTTTTTTTATTTGGGTACCTTTTGAAAGACATTATCGGTATCACATCATCTATGCATTTTTTGTATGAGTCCGGTGACTGAGTCGTCATATTCATTGATGTTATCCCTAGAGGTGACCCGGAACATATTCCAGTCTATGTGATCAAAATAGTCAAATCAAATCAAATGTTATTTGTCACATACACATGGCACATTAGCAGATGTTAATACGAGTGTAGCGAAATGCTTGTGCTTCTAGTTCCGACAATGCAGTAATAACCAACAAGTAATCTAACTAACAATTCCAAAACGACTGTCTCATACACAGTGTAAGGGGATAAAGAATATGTACATAAGGATATATGAATGAGTGATGGTACGGAGCAGCATAGGCAAGATACAGTAGATGGTATCGAGTACAGTATATACATATGAGATGAGTATGTAAACAAAGTGGCACAGTTAAAGTGGCTAGTGATACATGTATTACATAAGGATGCAGTCGATGATATAGAGTACAGTATATACGTATGCATATGAGATGAATAATGTAGGGTAAGTAACATTATATAAGGTAGCATTGTTTAAAGTGGCTAGTGATATATTTACATCATTTCCCATCAATTCCCATTATTAAAGTGGCTGGAGTTGAGTCAGTGTCAGTGTGTTGGCAGCAGCCACTCAATGTTAGTGGTGGCTGTTTAACAGTCTGATGGCCTTGAGATAGAAGCTGTTTTTCAGTCTCTCGGTCCCAGCTTTGATGCACCTGTACTGACCTTGCCTTCTGGATGATAGCGGGGTGAACAGGCAGTGGCTCGGGTGGTTGTTGTCCTTGATGATCTTTATGGCCTTCCTGTAATATCGGGTGGTGTAGGTGTCCTGGAGGGCAGGTAGTTTGCCCCCGGTGATGCGTTGTGCAGACCTCACTACCCTCTGGAGAGCCTTACGGTTGAGGGCGGAGCAGTTGCCGTACCAGACGGAGATACAGCCCGCCAGGATGCTCTCGATTGTGCATCTGTAGAAGTTTGTGAGTGCTTTTGGTGACAAGCCGAATTTCTTCAGCCTCCTGAGTTTGAAGATGCGCTGCTGCGCCTTCTTCACGATGCTGTCTGTGTGAGTGGACCAATTCAGTTTGTCTGTGATGTGTATGCCGAGGAACTTAAAACTTGCTACCCTCTCCACTACTGTTCCATCGATGTGGATAGGGAGGTGTTCCCTCTGCTGTTTCCTGAAGTCCACAATCATCTCCTTAGTTTTGTTGACGTTGAGTGTGAGGTTATTTTCCTGACACCACACTCCGAGGGCCCTCACCTCCTCCCTGTAGGCCGTCTCGTCGTTGTTGGTAATCAAGCCTACCACTGTTGTGTCGTCCGCAAACTTGATGATTGAGTTGGAGTCTTCAGTCTTCAGGTTCTGAATGGTCGGATCAACGGTGTACACACCTGATCACCGGGACCTTCCCTCTTGATTCTGTTTGTAGGCAGGGAGAAGCAAAATGGAGTCATGGTAAGATTTTCCAAAGGAGGGCGAGTGAGGGCCTTATACCCGTTTTTTTTTTTAAAGGCGTGTATCAGTAATCAAGCATCGCATTTCCGTGAGTTGAAGAGTCAATGTGTTGGTAATAATTCACGAGCACAGACTTACTATGATGTGAACCTATGTCCAAATGCTCAAGACAGGCTTGATGCAAACTAGTGCCTGCTAAACGTAATGTTTATTTAATTGAATTACAGTACAACTGTAGTGTAATTATATCTGAACAATTAATTTCTATTTTGCATCAACGATTGTCAAAGATGTCTTCAATGAACACAATGGGATAGAAATTATATTTTCAGTCCATTTTGATGGGTAATGCAAGTGTGTAGCCTAATGTGAACAGAAGGGTTGGTTGGGTAGGTTACTTTCTAAATGTAGTCTGTTACAATTACTTTTTAATTGTCCATAATTTAATCAGTAACATAACTTTTGGATTTTCCAAACTCAGTAATGAAATCTGATTACATTAGAAGACAAAAATGTGTTACCAATTGAGCGACATCTATCGCAGGATAAATCAATGTTAAAGTTGACATAGCTAGCCATATAAAAAAAAAAACGTCCCTTTTTCAAGATCCTGTTTTTCAAAGATAATTTGTAAAAATCCAAATAACTTCACAGATCTTCATTGTAAAGGGTTTAAACACTATTTCCCATACTTGTTCAATGAACCATAAACAATTAATGAACATGCACCTGTGGAACGATCATTAAAACACAGACTACAGACAGTAGGCAAATAAGGTCACAGTTATAAAAACTTAGGACACAAAAGAGGCCTTTGTACTGGCTCTGAAAAACACCAAAAGAAAGATGCCCAGGGTCCCTGCTCATCTGCGTGAACGTACCTTTGGCATGCTGCAAGGAGGCATGAGGACTGCAGATGTGGCCAGGGCAATAAATTGCAATGTCCGTATTGTGAGACGCCTAAGACATCGCTACAGGGAGACAGGATGGATAGCTGATCGTCCTCGCAGTGGCAGACCATGTGTAACAACACCTGCACACGATCGGTATATCCGAACATCACACCTGCGGGACAGGTACAGGATGGCAACAACAACTGCCTGAGTTACACCAGGAATGCACAATCCATCAGTGCTCAGACTCTCCGCAATAGGCTGAGAGAGGCTGGACAGAGGTCTTGTAGGCCTGTTGTAAGGCAGGTCCTCACCAGACATCACCAGCAACAACGTTGCCTATGGGCACAAACCCACCGTTGCTGGACCAGACAGGACTGGCAAAAAGTGCTCTTAACTGACCAGTTGCGGTTTTGTCTCACCGGGGTGGTCGGATTCGCGTTTATCGTTGAAGGATTGAGCGTTACACCGAGGCCTGTACTCTGGAGTGGGATCAATTTGGAGGTGGAAGGTCCGTCATGGTCTGGGGCGGTGTGTCACAGCATCATGGGACTGAGCTTGCTGTCATTGCAGGCAATCTTAATGCTGTGCGTTACAGGGAAGACATCCTCCTCCCTCATGTGGTACCCTTCCGACATTACCTCAAACTCAATTTATCCAGGACATGAGAACCCCAAGCCATATCCTTGACTTGCTTTCAGATAAAACTCGCAAGTCACATTTTACAAATTGTGTCAGACCGTTGAAACAGGATAAGGTACTGTGACCAAGAGAAGATTACAGTAGAGCTAATTGTGGACCGTATACTTTGGGCATGCAGTAAGGCCTGAGAAGACACCTACTGAATAATGGGAATGCTCTGAATGACTCAGCATTCTCAGGCTGACCTAGCTGGGGATCATCCATCATAGTGAGAGCCATTGACTGTACAAGACTATTGCTGCTTCCAGCTCCGGGGTGAAGGTTCCAAGGTACAGTTATAGGATCAGCTTCTCCTCCCCAATTATTACCTCAGTTTGTGGGGAAATGTAAAACTACAAGGTTTGATTACATTTAACAGAAGCTCTTATCCAGAGTGACTTACAGGAGCAATTAGGGTTAAGTGCCTTGCTCAAGGGCAAACAGATTTTTCACCTAGTCGGGTCAAGGATTCAAACCAGCGACCTTTCAGTTACTGGCCCAACGATTTTAACCACTAGGCTATGTTTAGTTAAGGATTAATTCAATTCAAAACAATGTGTTAAATCTTGAATATTACATGTATCAAATTACTTCTCATTTGGGGGGGCAAACATCGTTCTTTGTATTGCAGTTTTGCCTGAATAAAAGCGCAGTGCATTTGTTGAAATACCCTATTATGGCCCAACATGATTGTAATAACGGAGTTGTGTGTTGGGAAGCAGGTGACATGCTTAATAAAACAAACCCAGGAACGAGACAAATCCATGTGGCTAAACGCCAGTACACAAGGATAATACCAACTGGTGAGAAAACATAAGAGTGACATTAAGGGGAGGAAATGATGTCCAGGTGTGAATCATAATGATTAACAGGTGTGTGTAATGAATCCCAGGACCGGTGGTCAGTATTCTGGCAATGTCATATGCCGGAGGGGAGGAGCAGGAGAAGATGTGACAGTACCCCCACCAGAACCCAACACCGCTCCTCTGGGTCATGGGGGACAGTATCCGCGAGGGGACCAGGAACCACCGGCCTGAGAAGGGAGACATACAATAGTGACTGGGTAGTTGTAACCTGTACGTCACCTCGATGACCCTTGAACAGCCCCACGAACTGGGGGCACAGTTTCTTGCAGGGCAGGCTGAGTGAGAGGTTCGTGGTAGAGAGCCAGATGCAGTCACCAGGATGGAACACAGTGGTCTCATTGCGGTGGTGGTCTGCCTGTTCCTTCTGACGATGGACGGCATGCTGGAGTCTCACGTGCGCGTCGCTCCACACCTCCGCTGCGCGCCGGAACCACTCATCTACTGCAGGATACGCGGTCTGGCCCGGGGTCCACGGGGCCAGGGCCGGCTGGAAACCCAAAACACACTGGAAAGGTGTCAACCCAGTAGAGGAGTGACGTAGGGAGTTCTGGGTGTACTCTGCCCAGGGAAGCAATCATGCCCACTCACCCTACCGGTCCTGACAGTGAATCCTCAGGAACTTCTCCAGCTCCTGGTACATCCTCTTAAACTGCCCTTTGGACTGAGGCCGATACCCAGAAGTGAGGCTGACCTTGACCCCGTGAATATGGATGTGTGTGCCCAGGTCCCTTATCCCTGTGGGAACATAGATGTGTGTGCCCAGGTCAGCAGCCGGTCCCTTATCCCTGTGGGAACATAGATGTGTGTGCCCAGGTCAGCAGCCGGTCCCTTATCCCTGGGGGAACATAGATGTGTGTGCCCTGGTCAGCAGCCGGTCCCTTATCCCTGTGGGAACATAGATGTGTGTGTCCAGGTCAGCAGCCGGCCCCTTATCCCTGTGGGAACATAGATGTGTGTGCCCAGGTCAGCAGCCGGTCCCTTATCTCTGTGGGAACATAGATGTGTGTGCCCAGGTCAGCAGCCGGTCCCTTATCCCTGGGGGAACATAGATGTGTGTGCCCTGGTCAGCAGCCAGCCCCTTATCCCTGTGGGAACATAGATGTGTGTTTCCAGGTCAGCAGCCAGCCCCTTATCCCTGTGGGAACATAGATGTGTGTGTCCAGGTCAGCAGCCAGCCCCTTATCCCTGTGGGAACATAGATGTGTGTGCCCAGGTCAGCAGCCGTTCCCTTATCCCTGTGGGAACGTAGATATGTGTGCCCAGGTCAGCAGCCGGTCCCTTATACCTGTGGGAACGTAGATGTGTGTGCCCAGGTCAGCAGCCGGTCCCTTATCCCTGTGGGAACGTAGATATGTGTGCCCAGGTCAGCAGCCGGTCCCTTATACCTGTGGGAACATAGATGTGTGTGCCCAGGTCAGCAGCCGGTCCCTTATCCCTGTGGGAACGTAGATGTGTGTGCCCAGGTCAGCAGCCGGTCCCTTATCCATGTGGGAACAGAGATGCACTCGGGAGGACAATTCCGGGGTGCTGGTTCCCTCTCTAGATTCTGGCGGATGTCCACATCTACGTCCCAAACCACTGGACCCTCAACTCGGGATGATGGGATTATGGGTGCCCTCTGGACAGGAACCTCTCCCGAATTGTAGATAAGGGACAGAGCATCAGCCTTGATGTTCTTAGAACCTGGGCGATAGGTCAGCATGAAGAAAAGTTCCCACCTGGCTTGGTGCGGATTCAGTCTCCTCGCTGTCCGTATGTACTCTAGTTTCCGATGGTCGGTGAGGATGACAAATGGTTCCTTGGCGCCCTCCAGCCAGTGTCTCCGCTCCTCTAATGCCAACTTCACCACCAGGAGCTCCCGATCGCCGACATCGTAATTCCTCTGCAGAGGACAGTTTCTTGAAGAAAAAAAAAGTACAAGGATACAATTTCAATGGGTTGTGACAAAACTGCCCCCACCTCAGATGAGTCTACCTCAACTACAGAAGGTAGCGTGGTATCTGGGTGTTTTAGCAAGAAGGCGGAGGTGAAACGCCCCTTGGAGACAAAAGGCCTCGTCAGCTGCTGGAGACCACACCAGCCTACGAGGCTGACCCTTGAGGACGATGTTCCTGGAGAAGGTTATCCAGGCAGATGGCCATCACAATGAGTGCGCCCAGGGTGTGGTTGTCGTCTCGACAGGCCAGTTCTGTCTGGACCTCCTCGCACAGACCTTTTCGAAATAGCGTGCGAAGTGCCGACTCATTCCATCCACTGGAAGCTGCTACTGTCCGGAAGGTGAGCGTATACTCAGCAGCCGTCTGATTCCCCTGCTGTAGCAGACGCTCACCTCCCTCTCTGCCCTCCGCGGGATGATCAAGATGCATTCAAACAGAGCCATGAACCACTCACAAGAATCTAGCTCCTCCTCTCATCTCTCTCCCAGACAGCCATAGCCCATTCCAATGACCGCCCGGTCAGTAGAGATATAACCATGGCAACCTTAAACCTCTGGTGGTGGACTCACCCAACTAGTGTGAAAAATAAAGGGAGCACTAGAGGAGGAAGCCACAGCATTTGGATGGTGTACCGTCATATTTCTCCGGGAGGTATAGACAGCGTTGCTGACCTGAGCGGGTTGCTGAATGGGCCGTTGCGCTGGGTAGACTGGCTCTAGAGTGTCCTCCGATGCTGGGCTGCAACGTCTCCCGGGGGTGTTCGAGACGCTGCAGACTGCGGAGAATGTCTTCCATGGTCATCCCCAGTTGAGCCAGCTGGTCATGGTGTTGACGTAGAAGGTACCTTCGTCAACTGTCTGAGAGATATCCGACTTTCCTGCTGCTGCCATAGTTTGAGTTGATATTCTGTAATAGTGGAGCTGTAAGTCGGGAAGCAGGTGAAGTGCTTAATAAAAACATGGAACAAATCCATGTGGCTAAACACCGGTACATGAGGATAATACCAACTGGTGAGAAAACATAAGAGAGTGACATATAAAGGGTAGGATATTATTAAGGTAATATCCCAGGTGTGAATCATAATGATTAACAGGTGTGCATAATGATGAGTGCCAGGTGTGCGTAATGATGAATCCCAGGACCCGTGCTTAGTATTCTGGCGACGTCGTATGCCGGAGGGGAGGAGCAGGAGAAGATGTGACAATGATGATTATTTAAAGAAGGATTTTGATGGCAACATTTTAATGGCAGATTAAAGCATTAGTGTTGAAGGCGTCTATCAACTTTAGTTATTTTTGCCCCTTTAAGGACAACATACCAGCATGCTCCTGTTAGCAACAGCAGCCTCTCCCTCTATAATTCTTTCTCTCTCCACATGACCTTTTAATTATTGATCCTCTCCCTCACTCCCACCTCTCTCTGTATCTATCTCACCTCTCGTTCTAATCCACCCTTTAACCCTCATTCCCCACCTCTGTATCTCTATGTCTCTCCACCCCTTCTATCTGTATTCTTGTAGTACATTTCCCCCAATCTCTCTTTCCCTCTTCCTCCCCTGTATTGTATCCTGCCCTCTCTCTCTCTCTCACCCACTCTCTCTCACCCTCTCTCAATTCAATTCAATTTAAAGGGATTTATTGGCATGGGAAACAATATTACATTGCCAAAGCAAGTGAAATAGATAATAAACAAAAGTTAAATAAACAGTAAAAATTTACACTCACAAATGCTCCAAAGAAATTAAGACATTTTCAAATGTTATTTTATGACTATAACAATGTGCAAATAGTTAAAGTACAAAAGTGAAAATAAAAAAAGTGAAAATAAATAAACATAAATATGCGCTGTATTTACAATGGTGTTTGTGGTTCACTGGTTGCCCTTGTGGCAACAGGTCACATCTTTTGTTTTTTTTACTCCCTTTTTCTGCCCAATTTCGCGGTATCCAATTGTTAGTAGTTCGTGCTAGTTATTGTCTCATTGCTGCAACTCCCGTATGGACTCGGAAGAGGCGAAGGTCGAGAGCCGTGCGTCCTCCGATACACAACCCAACCAAGCCGCACTGCTTCTTAAAAACTTAGGGCTGCAATCCCGTTAACGGGATTGATATGACAAACAGCCAGTGAAAGTGCAGAGCGCCAAATTCAAACAACAGAAATCTCAAAATTAAAATTCCTCAAACATACATGTATCTTATACCATTTTAAAGGTAATCTTGTTGTTAATCCCACCAACGTGTTCGATTTCAAATAGGCTTTACAGCGAAAGCACCACAAACGATTATGTTAGGTCACCGCCAAGTCACAGAAAAATTCAGCCATTTTTCCAGCCAAAAAGAGGAGTCACAAAAAGCACAAATAGAGATAAAATTAATCACTAACCTTTGATGATCTTCATCAGATGACACTCATAGGACTTCATGTTACACAATACATATATGTTTTGTTCGATAAAGTGCATATTTATATTTCAAAAATCTCAGTATACATTGGCGCGTTACATTCACTAGTTCCAAAAACATCCGGTGATATTGCAGAGAGCCACATCATTTTACAGAAATACTCATTATAAATGTCGATGAAAATACAATTGTTATTACATGGAAACATAGATACACTTCTCCTTAATGCAACCGCTGTGTCAGATTTTTAAAAAACATACGGAAAAGCAAACCATGCAATAATCTGAGTACAGCTTTCAGACAAAGCAGCCAAAAAGATATCCGCCATATTGGGTAGTCAACAGAAGTCAGAAATAGCATTATAAATATTCACTTACCTTTGATGAACTTCATCAGAATGCACTCCCAGGAATCCCAGTTCCACATTAAATGTTTGATTTAGTTCGATAATGTCCATTTATGTCCAAAGAGCTACTTTTGTTAGCATGTTTGGTAAACAAATCCAAAGTCATGAAGCGTGTTCCCTAGTTGCAGACGAAATGTCAAAAAGTTCCGTTACTGTCCGTAGAAACTTGTCAAAATAAGTATAAAATCAATCTTTAGGATGTTTTTAACATAAAATGTCAATAATGTTCCAACCAGAGAATTCCTATGTCTGTAGAAAAGCAATGGAACGAGAGCTAACTCTCTCATGACTGCGCCTCAGAGCCTGTGGCACTCTGCCAAACCCCTGGCTCCAGCAGCCCTTATGAGTCCCAATTCACAGCAGAATCCTCAAACAAGTTTCGAAAGACGGTTGACATCTAGTGGACGCCTTAGGAAGTGCAACATAACCACAACCAATATAGGGGCTGGGTTGAAAATCGACCAACCTCAGATTTCCCACTTTCTGTTTGGATTTCTTCTCAGGTTTGCCTGCCATCATTTAAAAAGAAAAAACATTTTTAAACCTTTATTTAAGTCAGTTAAGAACAAATTCTTATTTTCAAAGACGGCCTAGGAACAGTGGGTTAACTGCCTGTTCAGGGGCAGAACAACAGATTTGTACCTTGTCAGCTCGGGGATTTGAACTTGCAACCTTTCGGTTGAGTTCTGAGTTCTATGAGTTCTGTTATACTCACAGACATCATTCAAACAGTTTTAGAAACTTCAGAGTTTTCTATCCAATACTACTAATAATATGCATTTATTAGCAACTGGGACTGAGGAGCAGGCCGTTAACTCTGGGCACCTTTCATCCAACCTACTCAATACTGCCCCTGCTCTAAGAAGTTTTAACACAGCGCGCATCCAACCTGGAAGCCAGCCACACCAATGTGTCGGAGGAAACTAACCCGGATGACGTTAGGCCAATTGTGCGCTGCCCCATGGGCCTCCCGGTCGCGGCCGGCACCAAACGCGATCACAACACGTCGGTTAAAATATCAAAATATAAAATATGAAATATGAAATATGAAATATACAAGGTCCTCTACTCCGACAATTAATCCACACATAAAACGGTCAACCGAATCGTTTCTAGTCATCTAGTCAGGTCGGTGGCATTACCGCCACCGACCTCATTTGTCTTTCAGTCACCCACGTGGGTATAACCAATGAGGAAATGGCACGTGGGTACCTGCTTCTATAAACCAACGAGGAGATGGGACGTTGCAGCGAGATCTGCATCAGAAATATAATTGATTTCTATTTTAGCCCTTGGCAACATTACATTTACATTTAAGTCATTTAGCAGACGCTCTTATCCAGAGCGACTTACAAATTGGTGCATTCACCTTATGACATCCAGTGGAACAGCCACTTTACAATAGTGCATCTAAATCTTTTAGGGGGGGGGGGGTGAGAAGGATTACTTATCCTATCCTAGGTATTCCTTAAAGAGGTGGGTTTCAGGTGTCTCCGGAAGGTGGTGATTGACTCCGCTGTCCTGGCGTCGTGAGGGAGTTTGTTCCACCATTGGGGGCCAGAGCAGCGAACAGTTTTGACTGGGCTGAGCGGGAACTGTACTTCCTCAGTGGTAGGGAGGCGAGCAGGCCAGAGGTGGATGAACGCAGTGCCCTTGTTTGGGTGTAGGGCCTGATTCAGAGCCTGGAGGTACTGAGGTGCCGTTCCCCTCACAGCTCCGTAGGCAAGCACCATGGTCTTGTAGCGGATGCGAGCTTCAACTGGAAGCCAGTGGAGAGAGCGGAGGAGCGGGGTGACGTGAGAGAACTTGGGAAGGTTGAACACCAGACGGGCTGCGGCGTTCTGGATGAGTTGTAGGGGTTTAATGGCACAGGCAGGGAGCCCAGCCAACAGCGAGTTGCAGTAATCCAGACGGGAGATGACAAGTGCCTGGATTAGGACCTGCGCCGCTTCCTGTGTGAGGCAGGGTCGTACTCTGCGGATGTTGTAGAGCATGAACCTACAGGAACGGGCCACCGCCTTGATGTTAGTTGAGAACGACAGGGTGTTGTCCAGGATCACGCCAAGGTTCTTAGCGCTCTGGGAGGAGGACACAATGGAGTTGTCAACCGTGATGGCGAGATCATGGAACGGGCAGTCCTTCCCCGGGAGGAAGAGCAGCTCCGTCTTGCCGAGGTTCAGCTTGAGGTGGTGATCCGTCATCCACACTGATATGTCTGCCAGACATGCAGAGATGCGATTCGCCACCTGGTCATCAGAAGGGGGAAAGGAGAAGATTAATTGTGTGTCGTCTGCATAGCAATGATAGGAGAGACCATGTGAGGTTATGACAGAGCCAAGTGACTTGGTGTATAGCGAGAATAGGAGAGGGCCTAGAACAGAGCCCTGGGGGACACCAGTGGTGAGAGCGCGTGGTGAGGAGACAGATTCTCGCCACGCCACCTGGTAGGAGCGACCTGTCAGGTAGGACGCAATCCAAGCGTGGGCCGCGCCGGAGATGCCCAACTCGGAGAGGGTGGAGAGGAGGATCTGATGGTTCACAGTATCGAAGGCAGCCGATAGGTCTAGAAGGATGAGAGCAGAGGAGAGAGAGTTAGCTTTAGCAGTGCGGAGCGCCTCCGTGATGCAGAGAAGAGCAGTCTCAGTTGAATGACTAGTCTTGAAACCTGACTGATTTGGATCAAGAAGGTCATTCTGAGAGAGATAGCGGTAGAGCTGGCCAAGGACGGCACGTTCAAGAGTTTTGGAGAGAAAAGAAAGAAGGGATACTGGTCTGTAGTTGTTGACATCGGAGGGATCGAGTGTAGGTTTTTTCAGAAGGGGTGCAACTCTCGCTCTCTTGAGGACGGAAGGGACGTAGCCAGCGGTCAGGGATGAGTTGATGAGCGAGGTGAGGTAAGGGAGAAGGTCTCCGGAAATGGTCTGGAGAAGAGAGGAGGGGATAGGGTCAAGCGGGCAGGTTGTTGGGCGGCCGGCCGTCACAAGACGCGAGATTTCATCTGGAGAGAGGGGAGAAAGAGGTCAGAGCACAGGGTAGGGCAGTGTGAGCAGAACCAGCGGTGTCGTTTGACTTAGCAAACGAGGATCGGATGTCGTCGACCTTCTTTTCAAAATGGTTGACGAAGTCATCTGCAGAGAGGGAGGAGGGGGGGGAGGGGGAGGAGGATTCAGGAGGGAGGAGAAGGTGGCAAAGAGCTTCCTAGAGTTAGAGGCAGATGCTTGGAATTTAGAGTGGTAGAAAGTGGCTTTAGCAGCAGAGACAGAGGAGGGAGTGAAAGGATGCCAGGTCCGCAGGGAGGCGAGTTTTCCTCCATTTCCGCTCGGCTGCCCGGAGCCCTGTTCTGTGAGCTCGCAATGAGTCGTCGAGCCACGGAGCGGGAGGGGAGTGCAGACAATCGTTGGCGTGTGCTAGCAGTGTGGGTTCAATAATTGAATAACATAGATTTCTAAATGTAATTTGCAAAGCTCGCGCAAGCGATGCGAGTGGTGTAGTCAGCCTGTTACAGTAGTGAGTGCATACATTTTTATTTGTACTGGTCCCCTGTGGGAATCGAACCCATAACCCTGGCTTTGTAAGTGCCATGCACTACCAACTGAGCCACACGGGACCACTGTTAAGGGGTATTGAGTGTAGATTGATGAGGAAAAATTAGGATTAATGATTGGGAAAAAACAATCAATTTTAGTATAAGGCTGTAACATAACAAAATGTGGAAAAAGTGAAGGGGTCTGAATACTTATCAAAATGTGATTTGTTTTCAAATTCGTTGTGGGTGTGTGTATTCTGAAGGAAATATGTGTCTCTAATATGGTCATACATTTGGCAGGAGGTTAGGAAGTGCAGCTCAGTTTCCTCCTCATTTTTCGGGCAGTCTGCGTGCACATAGCCTGTTTTCTCTTGAAAACCAGGTCTGCCTACGACGGCCTCTCAATAGCAAGGCTATGCTCATTGATTCTGTATATAGTCAAAGCTTTCCTTAATTTTGGGTCAGTCACGGTGGTCAGGTATTCTGCCACTGTGTACTCTCTGTTTAGGGCCAAATATCATTCTAGTTTGCTCTGCTTTTTTTGTTAATTATTCTCTCTCTCTCTCTGTGTGTGTGTGTGTGTGTGTGTGTGTGTGTGTGTGTGTGTGTGTGTGTGTGTGTGTGTGTGTGTGTGTGTGTGTGTGTGTGTGTGTGTGTGTGTGTGTGTGTGTGTGTGTGTGTGTGTGTGTGTGTGTGTGTGTGTGTGTGTGTGTGTGTGTGTGTGTGTGTGTGTGTGTGTGTGTGTGTGTGTGTGTGTGTGTGTGTGTGTGTGTGTGTGTGTGTGTGTGTGTGTGTGTGTGTGTGTGTGTGTGTGTGTGTGTGTGTGTGTGTGTGTGTGTGTGTGTGTGTGTGTGTGTGTGTGTGTGTGTGTGTGTGTGTGTGTGTGTGTGTGTGTGTGTGTGTGTGTGTGTGTGTGTGTGTGTGTGTGTGTGTGTGTGTGTGTGTGTGTGTGTGTGTGTGTGTGTGTGTGTGTGTGTGTGTGTGTGTGTGTGTGTGTGTGTGTGTGTGTGTGTGTGTGCAGTGTGTGTGTGTGTGAATGTTTGTGTTGTGTGTGTGTGTGTGTGTGTGTGTGTGTGTGTGTGTGTGTGTGTGTGTGTGTGTGTGTGTGTGTGTGTGTGTGTGTGTGTGTGTGTGTGTGTGTGTGTGTGTGTGTGTGTGTGTGTGTGTGTGTGTGTGTGTGTGTGTGTGTGTGTGTGTGTGTGTGTGTGTGTGTGTGTGTGTGTGTGTGTGTGTGTGTGTGTGTGTGTGTGTGTGGTGTGTGTGTGTGTGTGTGTGTGTGTGTGTGTGTGTAACTCCTAAGGCTGCAGCCAGGCTGGAGACACAGACAAATGAGCTAGCACACATCAATAATACAACATATCTCCCCGAACACAAGCTCACTCTCATTAAAAACGCACTGACGTTCCACAAATAGTCTTTGCTCAGTCACATTTTTACAGCACTGGTCCAGTATTGAAAATTTGATCAAAATGAATGAGGATGTCAATGCGTAGAGACTAAATAGGATAGGATAGTATGAAGGGATTGTTTGAAAATGACAATGTATTGAAGGAAATGTATAACCATGAAATTAAATGCAGGTCTATGGATTGGGTGGCAGAGTTGTTCCACAGTGGTTGTTTGTAGGATACCCATGTCACTTTCAGATCGACAGGAGGGTAAGTGTGTCTCTGTTTTTTCCACCCAGCTCAGAAATAGGTTGTTTGTTCAGGCCTGCCATAACTCTCTATGTCAGGGGACTTCGTAGCGATAACACACCCAAACACATACATACACACATGCCCACCATGCCTATCCACACACACACTTACCCACCACTACTACCACCACCATGTCACCATGCTGTGCTCTTCTCAGTTCAAAATAGACATTTACTCACCCACTTCCCAAAATGCTTCCAGATTCGTTCCTCCTCTCTGTGTTGACCCCCAGATAATTCTGGACGGGTATTTTAGGAATCTGTCTCAGAATAAGATAATCCTGGAACAGCTGCTGTCTAATTTTAAGTGGAGGGCCTGAGGATATGGGTGTCGTTTAAGGTCCAGGGGGAAGTTTCCCCGAGGTACACATCTAGGATCAGCTTCTCCTTTCCCTATCCTAACCTTAGGTCAGTTTAGCATTTTCCCCACTAATGGCTAAGGTCAGTCTAGTGGCAACTTTACTCTGCTCAGTCATTTAGGGTTCAAGAGCCAGTGAACTTTGAAGTCTGTAAAGATTTCATGGTGTTGTAAAAAATCTTTTCCACACTGTGTTCCACTGAGTGCAGTGATGACCCCCAACTGGTCAAAAATAGATTTGAGAATTTAAGGAAATAGAATTACAGTTACAACTTCAACCAGCATTACTATAGTAGATGAATGGGTAACTGTGACATATCTTGATGCCTGTGTGTGTGTACTAGACCAAATGAAATATGGATGTTATTGCCCTATATTATTCCTCAGTTTACAGAAGACTTGAGCATGAGCATCTGCTTAAATATGGATAAACTTGACATCAATGCACATGACATGCAATATTGCAGCATTGGGATAATGTTTGTAGTCATGCAATAATCCGTGATTTACAAAGTTAGCGGTATGTAGACTCTATCCCACACCAATATAGAGGCCATACCATATGTATCAAGTGTCTCAGAGTAGTAGTGCTGATCTAGGATCAGTTCCCCACCGTCCATGAAATATCATGCTTTGTGATCTAAAAGGCAGAACTGATCCAGTTTCTGAGAAACTGTGAATACGGGCCTAAAGCTTCTTCTCACTGTGTTGGCCATGTGGCTGCCTCTCTCTCGTGGGCTCCCGTGAGCATTGCCACCGCTATGTGTTATGCCAAGGTGTTAGTTTGTCCGTGTTATTATGGCTATTATTATTAGAGCAATGTGTCACGTTTCTTCTGTGAAAATGAGTCACTGATATAGCACATCTTCTAAATGCCATGCATGTTGAGTCAACTTTTGAGATATAAAACATGCATGAGCATTGTCATTTAGTATGTGACTCATATGATAATGTGTAGGATAATGAGTATTTTACATTTTTGTTACAGGCAAGATAGCACTTCATTTTACGAATGGCTCTCTATCATGTTGAATCAGATTTTTGGTCACTGTAAATACTTTTTGTCTTTTGACCCATTATTCCAGTAAGGAATAATCTAATATTGTGTTCTAATATTTTGTTAGCAATGGAGATATACAGTGATTAGGTGCACAGAGACAGTACACTTCCACTAGGTTTCGTAAACAATCGTTTTTTAACATTTCATTTTCCTATAATAGCCTGTGGAAGTTACTTGACCAATTATTGACCAGACTGGCTGACCATGAGCTGACCACGAGGGCAGGTTTGACCAGTGACTCAGCCTAGCCGAGTGGAAAGTAACTACATAGGTACTCAGCACTTCATCATGACCTGGCGGACATAGAAAACCCTGGGTTTTGTTCATTAGGCATGCAGGAGAAAATGGTCTGAAACAGGGAGGACTTAAGAAATTTAAAAAAAGATCACTTCCCGTTGCAAAACATTTTGCAGCTCACCAGCCCTGAGGTTTGGTTCAGCGCTCTCTCTCTCTCTCTCTTCTCCACACACCGACCTCACACAGGAAGGCGGAGGAAGCTGGCCTCACTCCAATCCTTTTTCTCGTCCTTTTTAATATCACCCACTTGCCATATGAGTCTTGGTTCAAGGGTAATGAGGGAGCAGATTGCTCACTTCCCCTGTCTGGACAGCAGCTTTCCTCATAAATACACCAACACATGGAAGCAGATCTCAATCACAGATGAAATGCCGGAACCTTGGGACTGTTAGCCTTGGGTGGCCAGATCTCTTGAGTTTTCGCCCCCTATTCATTGTTTCATTCGGTGTGTGTGTGCGCGCTTCCATGCTTGAGTGCATGCGTGTAGTGTAAACATGTCTGTGTATATACATAAAAGTGTGCACATAGGTGGATGACTTATGTGATTTTTGATTGTTTTTGTGTGTTGCCTTATTTTTTCAACACATGTTCTTCCATGACGATTCCAGCCTTTGAGCAGCCATCCCCAGGCCCTAATCTTAAAAAGGAAAAGGAGTTTGAAAAGAAGTCCCGAAAGGCCACCGATCACAGATGAATTATGGGAAACGAGGTGACAGCGATGTCAGAAATCCCATCCCCACATCCTCAGTGTAATAAAGCGGAGGTGAGCGTTTGACCTCTCAACGTGTCAGAGGTGTCTTTCTGTGAAGGTCATGGTTCAAGGTCTTTAAACGGGACAATCAAAAACATGGCAGTAACACAACATGGTGCCCATCTGCAGGAATTCCCACTTTGTACTACAGAGAAAAACAAAGGCGAGTTCCCCCCCCACGCCAAAATAATTTAGACAGGAAGTCAATCAAAGAAATGTATTCTTACTGTGCTTTAAAAACTAAATGTGGTAGCTGACACTAACATGGTGCCCATCTGTGGGAATTCCCACTTCAGATTACAGAGAGACACACAAAGGCAAGTTTCCCTTCCTCCCAATAAATGAATCGAAGAAATATTTGCTTTAACAGTATAAAACCTATATGTGAGGTAACTTTTACACTAATATCAGAAAGAATGATCAAATACAGCTAAACATAAATGTTTATATAGTTGGATGGATTTATTGTATTGAAAGCCACAGCCAGCTCCATCTATCAGGTTCCCACTCATGCCATGTGTTTTAGTGCTTGAACCTATGAGTAACAAAAGGACCTGTAGGCTGCTGAAACAAGATGGCTGCCATTGAGTTTTTCCACTCAGAATTCAAGGGTTTTTCTTCTGCCAAGCAACATACTTTATATTCAGCGCCATAAGAGGCACTTCTGTTTAAGTTAAACTATTCTAAAACAAAGACAATATGGACACTTTATTTGGAATGAAACCAAATGGGTATAAAGCATGCTACCACACAACATTGCACAACACATTGCACAACAATAATACATTGCTTCCCTATCTCTTGAAACAAACTGCGAAAGTCTGTTTTAACAAGCATCAGAATTCATTGGTATTTGGCATTGAAACTTTCCATAGAAACACACAGGGTCAGAGCCTCCAGAGGGGCGCAGTGGTCTAGGCACTGTATCGCAGTGCTAGCTGTGCCACTAGCGATTCTGGGTTAGAGTCCAGGCTCTGTCGCAGCCGGCTGCCACTGGGAGACCCATGGGGTGGCGCACAATTGGCCCAGCATCGTCCGGTTTAGGGGAGGGTTTGGCCGACAGGGATGTCCTTGTCCCATCATGCACTAGCGACTCCTGTGTCGGGCCTGGCGCAGTGCACGCTGACACGGTCGCCAGGTGTACGGTGTTTCCTCCGACACATTGGTGCGGCTGGCTTCTGGGTTAAGTGGGCATTGAGTCAAGAAGCAGTGCGGCTTGGTTGGGTTGTGTTTTGGAGGACGCGGCTCTCGACCTTCGCATCTCCTGAGTCCGTACGGGAGTTGCAGCGATGAGACAAGACTAACTACCAATTTGATACCACCAAATTGGGGAGAAAAAAGGGGTAAAAAATGAACACATATGGTCTCAGAGTGGGCTGATGAAAAGAAGGGTGCAGTTAAGTTACAGGAGTTGGAAGCTCAATGGTTAAATCAGGGGTTCTCAAAGTGGGGTCAGAGGTCCACGGAGGTACAGCAGCCAGATCTCAAAATATAAAAGAATGTACATACAGTATATATATATATATATATATATGTTTTAACAACAACAGATTAAGCACATTTTGGAAAAGTGATCCATGGAATAAGTTTAGAGGGTGTAATACAATAAACTCACAGGGATATTAGTATTGTATTTCTATTCCCCAAAAATGATTTTCTTTTTTAACATAAATGCACTGTAATTTAAAGCTTTAAAGCTGCAAAGTTCTCTCTACCTCACAAAAACATGTAAAATGGCAAAACTGCTCAATTTTATCTCCAATACCAAGAGGTGGGACTTAAAATGTATTCCTTGTTGCAGCCTTCACAGGGCGCAAGACTTGGTTCAGTTAGTTGGTCATAGTAAAACTCCATGTTTGCTATTTTATCTCACTCAAGTTGTGTTCTAAATATGACGGTGTCCCTGTCAAATTTGCTATCGAAAAAAAGGGGTCCCCGACCCCAGAAAGTTTGAGAACCCCTGGGTTAAATGACCTTGAGCGACAGCACAGGTTAAAAGATCATTGAAAGGTAGGTTTAGAAAGAGGAGTCAATCACAAGGGATACGTTTTAAATGCTCCCTTATAGAGTAGGATATGCATGAATAAGACTGCCAGCAAAGCTACTGAAAGGTACTCGCTCAGCTTCAACTGTCTGTTTGATATGTTTCCAGGCAGGTTCCCGTACGTCTAACTCAAGGACTTAAATATTTAATTTGAGGGAAATTAATAACATCCAGGATTCCTAAAATGAAGTTTAACAATTTTGAAAATGTATTCATGGAGCTAAAGTTAAAGGGAAATCCTGACCAAGACCAACATTTGAAGTATTTTTAAATAATGACAATACATTGATACATTTTTATTTATCAAGATAGCTTTGTATGTTCAAGCTAGATATGAAATAAGTACCAAAACTAAAAACTATATAAATATATACTGTATATATTGGAAAGGAAAATCATAATCTCATGACCAGTTTTTTTCTTATGCTACTTTTATAATAAGTAAAAAAATATGCAATTCCTTAGGGTAAAGAGCTGCTGACAAACAAATTTTCAATGAATCTTTTTGGCATTAATATTCCATCAAGCACTCAGGGAAGTAAGGCTTTCCCAATCCAAAAACAAGCTTCAAACGATTGTTATCAATGCCTCATACTCTCATTATACATACCCCATTAAGACCATAGAGAAAATAACTGGAACAAATAATTAGGCTCCTCACAGACATCCAGTAGATCCATTGAATGCCGAATTGTCATTATAATGTAGGATGTTGTGAGTAGACATAAGCAATATAACCCACAGAGAAAATATTGTAAAGGCAGTGTTGTCTATTGGTCACAAATGCTTTGATTCCTGTGATAACACAAAGCTTCCCATGCTGTGTCTGTTGCCAACCACCCACTATGATTGCTGCCCAGCAGCCTGCAGGGATGTTTCAAACACACTCATTACTGGCTGACTCAGGGATGGTGACGATAACATGCAACAATATAATGTTTTTAACATCCTGTTATATGTATTATCTATGTGTGAAAATATAACATTTATAATTATCGCTATAACATTTATAATTATCGCTCCTCTCCCAGCCCAAGTCACAGTACGATCGTCAATCGTAATAATCTTTTGACAGACATGAATATTATTGGCAAATGGCAGGGTGTGAAAATTGAAGCAGAGAGAGTGGAGGCAAATAGACTGAGGTGGCATTTGACATGGGAAATGAGGGGAGCAGCTAGGAGGGGTATGTGAGTGACCTCCATTCACCCTAATAACTTTATAAATCTAATCCTTAAATCCATGTCTGTGGCCTTTAGTAAGTGAATGCAGTCTATGGGGCCTAGCAGCCTTACACAGTCCTCTTCCTTCTATGAGGGGTGAATTCCAAAGTCAGATTTAAGGAGTTATGGTAGGAAATAATTCATCTTTGAAAAACAGAGCTTCTACTAATGACAACAATGAATTTCACACAATCATCAAAAAAGTTGCCTCAAACATGACCATGAGGAGTCCCAAATCATAGAGAAATATTGTTCTTAATTAAAAGGGCAACATGCAGTTCAATCAATAACAATGTAGGCACCCCACCACTGTTTAAGGTTCTGATGAGGTACTACAGTTGAACTAAGCTCATGAGGTATTATATTCTTCAAGAATCAATGGGTCTACATCATTGAATTGAAAGTACAAAAATGGAGATACCAGACGCAGATTGAGTTTTTATTTAATTCTGTCTAAAATAGGCCCCATGACTTCTTAAAGAGAGAGAGAGATTGGCGATGTGTTGTGTCTACAATGCTAGACTAATATGGGTAGAATATGTGGACAACTAAAAATACCTAGGTGTCTGGTTAGACTGTAAACTCTCCTTCCAGACTCACATTAAGCATCTCCAATCCAAAATGAAATCTAGAATCGGCTTCCTATTTCTCAACAATGCCTCCTTCACTCATGCTGCCAAACATACCATGGTAAAACCGACTATCCTACCAATCCTTGACATCGGCGATGTCATTTACAAAATAGCCTCCAACACTCTACTCAGCAAATTGGATGTAGTCTATCACAGTGCCATTGGTTTTGTCACCAAAGCACCATATACTACCCACCACTGCGACCTGTATGCTCTCGTTGGCTGGAACTCACTACATATTGGTCGCCAAACCCACTGGCTCCAGGTCATCTATAAGTCTTTGCTAGGTAAAGCCCTGCCTTATCTCAGCTCACTGGTCTCCATAGTAACCCCCACCTGTAGCACGCGCTCCAGAAGTTATATTTCACGTGTCATCCCTAAAGCCAACACCTAATTTGGCCACCTTTCCTTACAGTTCTCTGCTGCCAATGACTGGAACAAAGTGCAAAAAAAAATCACTGTAGATGGAGACGTATATCTCCCTCACTAACTTTAAGCATAAGCTGTCAGAGCAGCTTACCGATCACTGTACCTGTACACAGCCCATCTGTAAATAGCACACCCAACTACCTCATCCCCATATTGTTATTTATTTTTATGCACCCCAGTATCTCTACTTGCACATCATAATCTGCACATCCATCACACCACTTAATGCTAAATTGTAATGATTTTTGCCACTATGGCCTATTTATTGCCTTACCTCCCTAACCTTACTACATTTGCACACACTGTACATAGATTTTTCTATTGTGTTTTTGACTGTATGTTTGTTAATCCCATGTGTAGCTCTGTGTTCTTTTTTTTGTCACACTGCTTTTATCTTGGCCAGGTCGCAGTTGTAAATGAGAACTTGTTCTCAACTGGCCTACCTGGTTAAATAAAGGTGAAATAAAAAAAATGTGGAAAGGAAATCCCACATCTTCAGATGTCATTTCGTCACTACCAAAGAGACAAGAGTGCCTGACCTGCGCCAACAAGCTTGAACAATTCCCAAGAGAGACATCATAGCAGTAGGTGTGGTGAACTGAAGGAAGTGACACCTCTATTTGGTTTCACTGCTGTCTCACACATATTGGCCAAATCCTCCTATTGCCTTCCATTGTCCAACCAGAGCGTTCACAATGACCATTCTGTGGGGGGCTTCCACTTCCAGTTCATGTCTTGCCAAAGAGGAAACAAAAAGCCATTGTACTGAGGTTCTGCTGCTGACTATAGACAGACCCTGTTTATAGACCCATCAGTTAATTGTGGCTTTGCACAAGTATGACCTTTCTAATGAGTTCTGTTGAGATGATTGCCACTTTTCACAGAAAGGGACCATCATAACACATAGTTGTATCTTTGCTTAGCTGACATTTTGATTTAGGCTAATTGTATTGTGGTATTATTGATGTCCTGCTACAATATCTTAGGATACAGCAATCTCAAACTGCTACTTTACCCCTGACAGAGTAACCATGACTAACATAGCAAGTAACCAGTAATTTAAGCTCATATTCATTCAAACACATTACGTTATTAAAAGTATCCTGCTCCATAAGCGGTGTTGACACCTGATATCAATTCAAATGTGTATGTGACAGAGGGTGTCCTGTCATTTAGTCTCCCATTCTAATTTGTTAACCCTGTGAAGATTACACGACAGGCTTATACTTAATCTGTAATAATACAAAAACATGTTGAAATGTGTATGTGTCTTGTATATCTTGTATAGCATTTGTATCTGTTATGTGTGAATTTTGCTGTTAAATGTTCATCTTATCCGACTTGCCACAACTGAAGTTCCCTCTGGGAAAAAAATAAAGTTACTCTATTCTATTCATAGTCAGCTAAAGCAATTGGAGCACTAAGACGCCTTATCTTAGTGCTTATTCCGCTGTCATTTGTCTGATTGTTATCTGATTGCACCACATCCTCTTTGCCTGTAGGGTGTTACCTTAATATGAGAGAACGTGTTGATTAAATAGAGCACACGCAACCCCCTTTGTCATTTTGAAACCTATTATCACACCATGGCATGCATGTTATAATTAAAAATCTACACCAGTCATGTGGGGTGAGGTGGTGACGATGAAGGCCGGGCAGGCAATCAGAGTTGGTTCGTGTCTTAAATGGCATTCTATGCCCTATATAGTGCACTACTTTTGACCAGAGCCCTATGGGACCTGGTCAAAAAGTAGTGCACTATAAAGGGAATAGAGGGCCATTTGGGATGCAGTCCTAGTTGGCTCCTGGATGAAATGGATCAATGTTGTGTCTTTGATGAAGGTTGTGCAGTGTGAGTCAGCTCTCTCTCTGTAGTGGTGGAAACTGAAATAGAAAACCATCTGTGTATTTGTCTGTATTAGTAACATGAACAAAAGATTTTGGGCCAGATCCACTCGGTACCCGCTGATAGATGTATTCACCTGCTGTGTTCTGGATTGAACAAAACATCAAAGGTTGAACACAAAGGTAAAAGAAAGGTTACGAGAAGGAATATGGCCTCTCAGTAGATCATTAGTGAAGACAGGTGTGTGTGCATGTATTTATTTAGGCCTGCTTTACTTACACAGATAGCAGACATATTATTGCAACAGCTGCCCTATTCAGTTTTATTTAATTGATCATAAACAGAGTTTCCCATAACATTGCTTCTACATCTGCATTGCTTTCCATTTGGGGGTTTAGGCTGGGTTTCTGTATAAGCACTTTGTGACCTGCTGCTGTAATAAAGGGCTTTATAAATACATTTGATTGATTGATTAGGAACGAGGATATAAGAAAGTCTTATTGTAGGCCTAATAAAAAAAAAAGGCACCCAACAGTACATCCCCTCTTTGTCACCAGCCTGGGTGTCACTCATCCTACCAATAGAAGTATTTGACCCTCGCCCTCTGTCTGAGTATGACTGTCTGTGCTCAACTAGCTGCAAGCACTCCCACAATAACAGTATTGACGTCACTAGCCATCAGTCCGCAAAACTGCGAGAGAGCGAGTGGCGATAGAAGGGAATAGCAAAGCGGCGCTGGGGGCGGCCATTTTAGGAGTATCACGGTTGCCGAATACATCTTCTGAAATTGTTTTTCTTGAGAGAGTTATATATTTTATTATAGGCGAGGATATAATACGTTTGTTTTTATTTTCCCGTGTTGTAATTCGAATTTGGGATGCAGATCAGAAGGTATAAACATTTTGCATCCGTTGTCGGACTGGTCCTCGGACTATTATGTGCGGTGGAGGCAGCTAAAGGTAAGCCAAAGACGAGGGTTTATCTCTGCGTTGTCTGCCTATGTTCGGGCGAACGAACGACTTTCATTGAAGGAAAATTAAGGCCAATCCTCCGTCTTGCCTACACATTGTTTATTATAAAAGGCTACAATTAATAACCTAGATAATGGCATTCCTACGGGATGTATCTGGTCAACCTGACAAGGCTACTGATTGCCATAGCGGATGGATGTCGCTCACTACAAAGTAGACTATTCGTCTGTCAGTGCATAGCGCGATGTAGCTATTTGATCAAAAATGCAATGAAACCCAACTTAAATTCTATCCATTTGGCATCGTCACTGTAATTTTTAATTAGTATCATGAAATGATGCGGGGCCATTATATCTGTATGAATGAAAGAGGTTGTTTTCTGTTTCTCCCTTCTGCCAGACGTCAATGTTATTTTGGGTGCCCATCCATTGTAGGCCTATCTGCATAAATACAATTCAATTTGCAAACATACACGTTGGCATTCGATTTTTAATATAGCCCTTAACTTATCAGAGCCCATACTATGGTTATCCTATAGGCGTTCCCTTGTCTGCTTCATTCACCTGTTTCTTATTTTTCAGGGCCCGGTTTCCCAAAAGCATCTTAAGGTTAAATTCATCGAACTTAGCTTTAAAAACCGGGCCAAGTAGGCTACGTAGCACTTGTGTAACATGGATGTTTATTTATTTATTTTTCAAATCTACGTTACCCCAAATCCGTGATTTAAGTGCATGTTTAAATGCCTCAAACACATTGTTAGGGCAATTTTGATTTAAATACAGATGTTTGATTTGGTAGCCTAATAGTTTTACCGACGCTGCGGGCGCACAACGTCTAATCGTCGCTTGTTAACTACGCATTGCAGACCCTTCTCACAAGTACAACTTGTATCTGGGTTTAAAAATGAATGCGTTCTCATCACAGGTTTAGCTAAATCCCTACTATACTGCTAGTACAATGCTGCAGGTGCATCAGCGGTCCTCACTGAAATGCCAAAGATATGATGGACGGATTAGACACAAGAAGTAGCTTGCCAACACTGAATGCCTTTGCTGCAGGGCGGTCCACGTCGCGCCAGCAGTTCAATATTGAAAGATGAAGACCTCTCCCCTCACCTCTCTTATCAATGTATAGAACATATCTACCTTTATCCAGTGACCTCTCAACGTGAACGCTCCAAATGTAGCCTACTTTTCATGTTAAGGCAGGTAGGTAGGTGCTCAACATGCGCAGTTAGGCGCAACACTGGAGATTGAAATGTATCATTTTTTTCCCACGGCACACCCATTTTCAAGATCAAAACGACAGGCTCCGAGTAATAGGGAAACATTCATATTCGTCTTCATTCTTTTAGCAAGGGTCATATCGATTTAAGATCCAAAGATGTCAAACAGTGAAGGCTCCACCAGCAACTCTGGTTCTTTGTGATAACTGTGTTGCCATGTCAGGCAGCTGAGGATGCTTGAGAAGAGATCACCATTGAAAAGCAATAACCTCATTTTCCGTGATTACATCAAATTGTAGCCTATCCATGTGGTGACTAAGTCATTTAATTACTCAGTCTAGACATGATTTGAATACCATGTAACTAACATAATAGCCTATATACAGTATTTGGGACAATAATGGATACATTAAGCTAAAGGCTAGTTTGTGCTTCACATTTTTCTGATTAGAAAAGACTAAAAGTAGTCTACTTTTTCTTCCATGATTATTGATTAGCCTTTGTCTCATGATAAACATTGTAAATACTGTTTTTTTTTCTTTGGAATATGCTGTATAACGTTAGCATATAGAGGACCCTCAGTCCAGTTCCAGGCAGTGTATGACTCTCTCTTTTGGCGTTGTGTTTGGATAGTGCACCTGCTCACTTCCCAGATCCTATCAGGAAAGCGACCTGTGAAATCCACATCTTGCTGTGAGCTTATCTTTATTGTCTAAAGGTCAATTGCCTCTATGCAATGCATCAACAATTGTGTTCTGTTGCATACTTGTGTGATGATAAGCTCCATTCTCACTGTAAAAGACCATGAAACAATTCACACTGCTCATTCAATTAATATATTTTTTGTTTTTGATCACTCGTTTCAAAGTTGTTTCTATTGTGTCCACTTGAAGGTCCTTTCTTGAATTTTAGAAATACCCTCAGAGGTCTTTGTGTGGCCACTTTTTGAATGTACAGTGGCTTGTGAAAGTATTCACCCCCTTGGCATTTTTCCTATTTTGTTGCCTTACAACCTGGAATTAAAATAGATTTTTTGGGGGTTTGTATAATTTGATTTATTACAACATGCCTACCACTTTGAAGATGCAAAATATTTTTTGTGAAACAATCAGGAAATGAGACAAAAAATGCACTTGAGCGTGTGTACCTATTCACCCCGCAAAGTCAATACTTTGTAGAGACACCTTTTGCAGCAATTACAGCTGCAATAATCTTGGGGTATGTTTCTATAAGCTTGGCACATATAGTCACTGGGATTTTTGCCCATTCTTCAAGGCAAAACTGCTCCAGGTCCTTCAAGTTGGATCGGTTTTGCTGGTGTACAGCAATCTTGAAGTCATACCACAGATTTTCAATTGGATTGAGGTCTGGGCTTTGACTAGGCCATTCCAAGGCATTTAAAATGTTTCCCCTTAAACCACATGAGTGTTGCTTTAGCAGTATGCTTAGGGTCATTGTCCTGCTGGAAGGTGAACCTCCGTCCCAGTCTTAAATCTCTGGAAGACTAACAGGTTTCCCTCAATAATTTCCCTCTATTTAGCGCCATCCATCATTCAATTCTGACCAGTTTCCCAGTCCCTGCCGATGAAAATGATCCCCACAGCATGATGCTGCCACCACCATGCTTCACTGGGATGGCGTTCTCGGGTGATGAGAGGTGTTGAGTTTGCGCCAGACATGGCATTTTCCTTGATGGTCAAAAAGCTCAATTTTAGTCTCTTCTGACCAGAGTACCTTCTTCCATATGTTTGGGGATTCTCCCAAATGCCGTTTGTCCCTGACCTGTTTGGAGAGCTCCTTGGTCTTCATAATGCCGCTTGCTTTGTGGTGTGGCAGACTCTGCGGCCTTTCAGAACAGATGTGTGTGTATATATATATAATTTTTTGCTATACAAATGATTTAAAAATGTTCACTTAACCAATTTGGACTATTTTGTGTATGTACATGAAAGCCAAATTAATTTTAAATTACAGGTTGTTATGCAACAAAATAGGAAAAACGCCAAGGCGGATGAGTACTTTTGCAAGGCACTGTATGGGTATGATGCATTGGCAGGGTATGGCAAGCATAGAGATCCAATGATGTCAGGCCTGTTACTGTATCCTATTTTTTTAAATTTTTATTTAACCTTTGTTTAACTAGGCAAGTCAGTTAAAAACAAATTCTTATTTACAATGAGGGCCTACACTGGCCAAACCCTAACCCGGGTGACGCTGGGCCAATTGTGAGCTGCCCTATGGGACTCCCAATCATGGCCGGTTGTGATACAGCCTGGAATCAAACCAGGGTCTGTCGTGACGCCTCAAGCACTGAGATGCAGTGCCTTAGACTGCTGCGTCACTCGGGAGGCCTAGTAACCAGTTATGTTATTAATAAAGTAGGTTCACACATTCAAATATGTCACTACTGTATGCAAAGAGAACACAAGGTACTGGCTTTTAAGGTCATCATTCCTAAGATTATATGGACAAGGAGAACCTGATCCGACACCAGCACTCCTACTCAGGCTGTTATTGAATAGGGACCCAGACACTACTCTATCTGCAAGCATCTCTTGGACTATTCTAATTTTAGGCGCATCCTTATTTTAAGTGGCCAAAATTAAGTTAGCATAAGCAAAGCCTAGCCAGTCTGTCAGCCTGGGGGACAACATGTGCCTCTTCCGCAAAAACATATTCTGTTCAAATTTCTGAGGCAGGAGTCTCGACTGGTCTTTCCTCAATCATTTGACTCATTTGACTCAGCAAAATAGTTTATTCAAGGATTTTTACACTTACATGATTGGAATGAATCCTGCTTGGATGGGTTTAGATTATGATTGATAATGGCACATTCATACTGTGCGTTGTTTCCTAGCTTTCTGATGTTAACATACAAAGTGTATCCAGCCAATCGTTCCCCATATACCTCCCAGTCAAATGCTTGGCCTGCCTGAGCAGAGCTCTGCACGATGATGCATGGGCCTCAGCCTCTATACACAGACAAAGAAAACTGGCTGCTAGAATATCTCGGCAGCTCATTCATCATCCAATTAACAAATTGGGTTCCCAGCTTTCTGTTCAGTGGAGTTAACAAATGCACATATCATTATAATATTATAAATCATGTGCGAGTGTTCCCTAGCTGTCCAGGCCTGCTGCTTTCGTTGCTTGTCGAGGGAGACGCATGTTGATTTAACTTATTGATGCCCGCAGAATGTAGTCTAGCATGTATACAGAAGGTTGGTTTGATTACAAAGGGTAAGAGGGAAGACAAATTCCATGTTTTGTGGTTTTGACAAATGTAAACCCTTGTATTTGTCAAATAAAATGCATTTTCTATATTTTTTTTAATTGTCTTAGCAAACAGTGGACAGGTGCACCTCAGAGGCCAGTTTGTTTTAAACACCAAATGCCGGTTAGCCCTTAGGTCTAAGTGTGCTAATAGTATTGGTCTTCTTATCACAAAATGATAAGCTAAAAAATAACTGCAAAACGTCAGTGACAAACGAATGCATGATACACCAGGAATCTGTTGTCGTAAACCAAACATTTTGTGGATTCTCGTAAAGATAACATTAGGCACATTTCTCTGGTATCGATGGCATCATAGGTTAAATGTGAAATGTAAAGGAGAGAGAGATTTACTGTTATTCTACTCTATTAATGAGCACAGCTTTTTGATCCTGTACTAGACCTAGGCTGTTAGTTTAGTTGAATGTCTTTGCTTTCAGCTGTGAAATGGTCAAGAAAATGCCACCAACCATTAAGTGATTTTGTTTGGTATATTTTGTGATTTTCTTCAGAATTCTATCCCTGTGACACAATTTCTTGTAAAGCCATTGATTATCAAACTACATTGTTGGAAGAATCCCTGTATTAGCCTACAGTTTTTAAAGTGCATGTTCATTGTATGTAGACTATACAGATGGTGTATCGGACATGGCCACACCTCACCATTTTCTGTGGTTTCCATCACAGGAATATCTCCCTCAGATCACAACAAAATATATGCCTTTTTTCTAGCCTTTTTTCCCCATAAGATAATGATAATGCCTTGAATGGATTTCTCACCCCCTCCCTGCAAAACTATTCTTGCCCTATAATGAGGTGCCTGTTTCAAAATTAACTCTTGAATCGTTGCCTCATTTATTCATAGAATTCACAGTGGAACAAAGAGCTTTTGGGCCCAGAGTCATAATGAGAACATCACAATGCTGTCACTGTTAAAAGCCCCCAAGAATACGTGGATGAGCTCATCTTCAGAAAGTGCATAGTTTGAGCATTTAGATTTTCTTCAGTGTGAAATGTTTTTGCCAGAGAAAAAGACAACCACTGACAACCAGCTTTGAGTAGGCCTGGTGGTAACCTCCTTTCTATTGGTCCCTTTGGTAGCTGAATTGAGTCAGTGACCTGTCAAGAATGGGTCATTCAATTGTGAATATTCAATTGTTCTTCGTCATATTTGGTCAGCTGGCTGTGTTGTGGTCTACATTCACAGAACATACAGTGGAACAGCTGATGCATAGATTAACATAAATATTGCAGTCTGGGAATGTATGACATGCTGATTTCATTCAGATAATGTATTTGCCATGCTAAAGGCACAATCTGTAGCTTTGTCTATGAATTTGAGTGTTTACATTTCCCCATTCCCATCCCTCAGCTTTCCAAATTAAGTGACCAGGATCAGGCTGTTGAAATTGCAGATGCTGCGTTGAAGAAATTTGGGTTCAGTTACAACACTTTTAGGCTACATCAGAATGTCATTTGATTACAGTACAGGAAATGTAGAGTTTTGGAATAAAACAAGCCAACAGAAACTCATATGAAACCCATGGTATTGAAGAATATAATCAATGGATTTTCAGAATGAATTTCTGAATGGGAAGCCTAAGGCGTCAAATATATTGACCGTAATGAAAATAAAAAATGACGCCTCCTGATCTTGTCACTAACAATCCTTAACGGTGTCCTAATGATGAAACATTTACAGTGCTTGGTAATGGTGAAACCACACCTTGTAACATAAACAGCGGTGTTTCGTTGTAATTTGAGCCATAAAGCAGAGGCACTGCCTTATCTGGTGTGGTATCTCTTGCCCTTCCCAGAGCTTCTTTGTTACTAGGGAGAAATATAGCCCTCTGGAGCTTTGTGTCTGAACACATGAATACCAGGAGCCGTCCTGGGAAACGGGTAACCAGAGAACCCATTTACCTGCTGCAGTCACACATCCACAGGTCTCACCGGCCTATGCAGTCCTGTACTGGGACTGGGGCGGACTCCTGCAAACTCTCACTCTCACTGCATAGCCTCTTGTGTGTGTCTCTCTCGCTCTCAGAGAGGTGATTGAGTTACATTCAAACCCTCAATGCCCCCACCCTCCACCACCTACCTTCTCAGAGAATAATGGTCTGGCCTTGTTGCAGGGGTGGATCGGTGGAGGGATTGCTTGGTGGACAAACAAACGTTGTTTCGTGGTTAGGGTGCTTGATGAGAGGCTCTCCTGTGTTTTGCGTGATCAGAGATATTTAGGGAATGGTGCCATGAGACCTGGGTTTGCCCAGAGGGCTTCCCCAGAACAGTTGACGCTCTGTGGTAGAGGCGGCTTCTGTCAATAAGCACAGCAAACACAGAAGTGTGCCCCCAATGTTTTGGACTGTGGACAGATTGAGTCCATTGATTACCCCATGTCAATAGAATTCAAAGGTCCACCACTCCTCCGTGTTGTAGGTTAAGTCATGTCTCGACTTGAATTTGGATTAATTGAATACCTTCACATTTTGTCAACCTTGTCTGACTGGTGTTTCCACTAGATATTATTTTGACCTTAGGCATAACACTAAAGGCGTCAGCATGCTTCAGTTTGGCGAACCGAACGAGTGTACTCGCATACTCCCTTAAAAGACCATTGCTTGAAAAAGAAAAAAGCAGCAATAGTATTGTTTGTCCAGTTTGAGACGCGGGCCATTAAACACTTCCTAAAAATAGTCATAATTAATCTACGACTCAAATGTCAATATAGATATATTTTCTGTTGTTGTGATCTTAGTCGTGCAATTTTGAATCTGACTATGTTTGGTGCAGTATTCAAGTGACAAAATGTGCACGATGAGAAGTCGTCTTCTCGTTGAGTGACTACAGGCACTTCATAGAAGAATCCCTACTGTTGACCAGTTGTCAACAAGGGGGCGTAGACTTCGGCTACCAACTTCCGCTTGCTTCAAGAAAAAATGTAGTGTGCCCGAATCGCCGAAAAAAAACCTTGTTGAAGTCAAACATCATATTATATGCACAAACTCTTCTAACTGTTTTGGCCGAGAAGCATGTGGGCGCATTTAGTCTTTTTAAATTTTTTTAATATTTCACCTTTATTTAACCAGGTAGGCTAGTTGAGAACAAGTTCTCATTTGCAACTGCGACCTGGCCAAGATAAAGCATAGCAGTGTGAACAGACAACACAGAGTTACACATGGAGTGAACAAGCAACACACATAGGAGTCAGGGCTGGTGCAGGGGGTTATTATGTGGTTGTTTTTATTGAACATGCACCCGATTGCATCATCTCTATAAGCGTTCAACACATACAATTTTTATAGAACCACTTGAGTCAAATACCGTGGAGTGCTCTATGTTTGTGGGGAGAGCTGTTGGTTTCAATTGAGCTGGAATGCAAGGGAACTGCATTTCCTTTTAGATACAATTTGTTAGCCATCGGATTGCAGCATTCACTAATAGCTCCACCAACAACTATAACTGCCTAATTCAACTCCTGCCTGTTTCATAAGTACACAACAACTACAGACGTTCCCATTACTATCTGATGAGTTCATCTGATCATCACAGATTGATCATCTGACATGGTGATGCCGCAGTCAGGAGAGCTATGCTGTACTTCTCCTCTTAGGCCGTGGTGGCCCAGCGTTATCTTATCTGCTTAGGCCTTCTGTTGGGCCAATAGTAAAGGCTATGGACAATAGGCTAATGGACACATGCAGAGCGCTTCAGCAGTGACAGAGGGAGATAATGGGAGTGCATCAGATCCCTGTTTAGAGGTAGAGATGTCACGGTGGTAGCTAGCATGGTGATACTACTTTGTAGAGTGTGTGTAACAGTATAATTTTAAACCGTCCCCTCGCCCATACCCTGGCGCGAACCAGGGACCTTCTGCACACATCAACAACAGTCACCCACGAAGCATCGTTACCCATCGCTCCACAAAAGCCGCGGCCCTTGCAGAGCAAGGGGAACTACTACTTCAAGGTCTCAGAGCAAGTGACGTAACCGATTGAAACGCTATTTAGCGCACACCGCTAACTAAGCTAGCCGTTTCACATCCGTTACATGTGGGCGTCCCATTGTAATGCAGAATTACCAGGGGCTATAGTGGGCCTGTAATTCTCACAGGAAGTATTTGAGCACAGTTAAGAGGTCAAACCGTACTGGGATCTTTTCAATAAAGAGAATGCTGCTAAACAGGTCTGTGGTTTGGTGTGGTCCTTTTTGAATAGCCTACGTTTTACTGCCCTGCCTCTTTGTGTACAGCACTTCTGTGTTGGGAACTACTAATGTGTATACACATTTGGAGCAGCAACTGATGCCATTTCCCCAAATGTTATCATTCATAGGATTAGAAGCTATCATTTTACTGTAAAAACAGTAGCACTCATACTAAACAAACTGTGTAATTGTCAGCATGGTTGTAGCAAATGTGCTGAGAACTATGTTGCTTGACAAAGACTCTAGAATAATGCTCTGGTTCTGTTGAGACTGCAGTAGGGCTGACCCCATTTAGTCGAGTGGTCGGTTGTTTGGTCGATAGGCTGTTGGTCGACCAATATATATATATTTTTTGCCGAGCAGTCGCAAATAGATTGATGGCACATGAAACACCTGTCTGATTTGCGCCTGTCTCCGTGGACTAATCCATTGTGGAGGCCACAGTGATGGCACAGTCCAATAAGAAGGAGAGTGTGGCTATGATCCACAAGGCACTTCTCTCTCCAGAATGAGCTCTCTCCCGCCATTTCGTCCGCATTCATTGATTCATAACTTCATTGTGTGAATTGCTGATATATAAAATTGAGCACACCACTCTTGACATTGGCAATAGAATGGCCGGTACTGAGGAGCTCAGTGACTTTCAACGTGGCACCCTCATGGGATACCACCTTTCCAAGAAGTCAGTTCTCCAAATTTCTGCCATGCTAGAGCAGCCCCGGTCAACTGTAAGTGCTGTTATTGTGAAGTGGAAACGTCTAAGAGCAGCAACGCCTCAGCCGCGAAGTGGTAGGCCACGCAAGCTCACAGAACGGGACCGCCGAGTGCTGAAGTGCACAGCGCGTATATATTGTCTGTCCTCGGTTGCAACCCTTAGTACCGAGTTCCAAACTGCCCCCAGAAGCAACGTCAGCACAATAACTGTTCGGCGGGAGCTTCATGAAATTGGCTTCTGTGGGCGAGCAGCCGCACACAAGCCTAAGATCACTATACACAAGTGTTCGCTGGAGTGGTGTAAAGCTTGCTGACATTGGAATCTGGAGCAGTGGAAACGCGCTCTCTGGAAAAGTGTTCTCTCACCATCTGGCAGTCTGACGGATGCATCTCGTTTGGCGGATGCCAGGAGAACGCTACCTGCCCGAATGCATAGTGCCAACTGTAAAGTTTGGTGGAGGAGGGATAATGGTCTGGGGCTAGGCCCCTTGGTGCCAGTGAAGGGAAATCTTAACGCTACAACATACAATGACATTCTAGACAATATTGTGCTTCCAACTTTGGGGAAGGCCCTTTCCTGTTTCAGCATAACAATGTCCCCGTCCGTGCACAAAGCGAAGTCCATAAAGAAATGGTTTGTCGAGATGGGTGTGGAAGAACTTGATTGGCCTGCACAGAGCCCTGACCTCAACCCCATTGAACACCTTTAGGATGAATTGGAATGCCAACTGCGAGCCAGGCCTAATTGCCCAACATTAGTGCCCGACCTCAGTAATGCCCGTGGCTGAATGGAAGAAAGTCCCTGAAGCAAGTTTCCAATATCTAGTGGAAAGCCCTCTCAGAATAGTGGAGGCTATTATAGCAGCAAAGCGGGGACCAACTGCATTTTATAGCCCATGATTTTGGAATGAGATGTTTGACAAGCAAGTGTCCACATACTTTTAGTATTTGGTAGCATTGCCTTTAAATTGTCTAACTTGGACCAAACGTTTTGGGTAGCCTTCCACAAGCTTCCCATAATAAATTGGGTGAATTTTGGCCCATTCCTTCTGACAGCTGGTGTAACTGAGTCATGTTTGTAAGCCTCCTTGCTCACACATGCTTTTTCAGTTCTGCCCACAAAATTTCTATAGGATTGAGGTCATGGCTTTGTGATGACCACTCCAATACCTTGACTTTGTTGTCCTCAAGCCATTTTGCCACAACTTTGGAAGTAAGCTTGGGATCATTGTCCATTTGGAAGACCCATTTGCGACAAGCTTTAACTTCCTGACTGATGTCTTGAGATGTTGCTTCAATATATCCACATAATTTCCCCCCCTCGTGATGCCATCTATTTTGTGAAGTGCACCAGTCCCTCCTGCAGCAAAGGACCCCCACAACATGATGCTGCCACCCCTTTGCTTCACGGTTGGGATGATGTTCTTCGGCTTGCAAGCCTCCCCATTTTTCCTCCAAAAATGATGGTCATTATGGCCAAACAGTTGTGTTTTTGTTTCAACAGACCAAAAAGTATAATCTGAAAGGCAGCTCAGCAAGGAAGAAGCCACTGCTCCAAAACCACCATTAAAAAAAAATCCAGACTACGGTTTGCAACTGCACGTCGGGACAAAGATTGTACCTTTTGGAGAACTGTCCTCTGGTCTGATGAAACAAAAATAGAACTGGAGAAATGTGTAGATTTGCAGTAAATTGGCTTAAAAATTAAAAAAATGGCTTTACAACGCCAAGATAGGGGGCCTCAAATTGGTCTCTAAAATGTAGCCACACCGATGGCACGACCGTGCTTATTACCACGCCCACCACATAAGCCCCCTTTTTTCCCTCCAGATAAAACCCTGTATATAATAATTTTTGTCAACATATTTCTCTCTTAAAATCCTGTTCTCGCGAACGACCTCCGACTGCTCAGGAAGCGGGATAGCCATGCCTCCTCATTGGTTCAGCCTGAATCTCTTAGATTTGAGTGGTTGAAAAATCCTGTTGATTTGACATATCATCGGACTATGTAAAACTTGATTTTAGCTATCCCCTGATCCAGAGTCATACCTTTTTAAAAATTGCTTTCTAATTTGTTTTAACTCAGGATGTGTGGGTATCTGATACTAGGTCTGCTTTAAGGTCCATCTGTACTGACTCAAGCCCTATCGTTTCATAGGTCTGCTTTAAGGGCCATCTGTACTGACTCAAGCCCTATCGTTTCAAAATTGTTCATCTTGACTTGTTGAAGATGTTGGCTAATAGTAGCGAGCTAGCTTGCCAGTGGGCTATGCTAAGGAATTTTAAGGACGATCCTCTCAGGTAAGAGAACATTTTTGATGCTGTTTTGAAGTGTATTTTGTTTGCAAACATGTTCAAACCTAGCCAGCAGCTAATAGGATTGGGCGGTATCCAGATTTTCATGTCATTATACCATTCTTCTGTCATCCCAGGATATATGGTATTACAGGCGTAGTACACACGGGGGTGCTAAAAAAAAGCTGTTTTTTATCAATACCATTAACAATTTATTCGCCTTTTTTTAAATACATTTTAATGTTTGTATTTAAGTAAATACCTGCAGTCAACTTGTGAAATATGTTAAGCACATTGCGTTCGTTCTTCATTTCACCTGTCACATTATTTGACATTTATGAAGCTTTCTGTAGTTCAAGAAGATAATATGAAGCTACATTACATTTAATAAAGCCAGATCTGGCTCCAATACTTTCCTAGTATTTCTAAAATGACCCCCCCCAATACAATAATGAACTTATTTCTTTGTTTTTTAATGGTTTCAGAATATTATCTCTAGGGGGCCCTACAACCCTTCCAGACAGAGCAATATAATATACTATGAGCAATAGGTCTACTGTAGATGGACAGAGATGATGGTCGATCTGTAAATTATGAACCTCTATCTTAGATTAGAAATTATATGATTGTTCACAGAAATGTGCTTCATATACAGAAAATGTACTCCATTAAAAATCTGGAAGATATCTGTGATTTGTGTCATCCCTCATACTTGCTGTAGTTTACGATCTCTTCGACATAATAGGTTGATCCTACCAATCAGAAAGACATTAGCAAGAGAATAAGGGAAAAGGATGACAAAATACTCCTTGGCAAATTGCTCACTTCGCAAAAGGTACAGCTATGACTGTTCCTATATCAAAAGTAGACTTTCAGCATCCTTGTCACCAATATTCCCTCAAATTTTTTGGGGGACTGAGCAGATTTTTGGTCTTGTGAGCAGAAACTTGAACGTTGTGTGAATTTTGTGCCATTTCTGGTGTGCTTTTACAGTGAACACTGAGGCTGTACCCTTACAGTTTTAGACAGCCACAATAGCCTATTGGCTGCTATTTGAGCATAATGTAGGCCTACCAACAAAACCAATAGAGCAAATCCCATAATATTTTCACTTGGAAATAGCTTTTGATTTCTATGATGTAGCCTATATGTGTGTTTGCAGGCCTACATTGCATGAAACTTTAAACGTAACTCCCCAATGTTGACCTGTACTTATCTATAACTGGGCTAATAACTCACTAACTAGCAAAGAATATCAACGAAAGTGCACACACAAGGCTCTGTGCTCTGATCTGAACTAATCTGAAGAGCGTATTCCATCAGGAACCGATCGTGGGCTGTCCCTGCACTACAAAAAAATCGCCAGCTCAGTTTTTTGCATTGAAAAGGGGCTATTTTTATAATGTTGATTTGATCACAGAAAAAACATTGATCTATATAGTGCAAACTAATGGGGCGATCTCAGTGAAGTTCTCAATCTCTTGTCACTGCGCGGCATGGCATTTCTGCGTGGCAGTCCTGGAGGAGGTGCGCAGCTTAGAGGTAATTTTGCTTGTCAGAACAGGCAATGAAACCTGCATATGAAGGGAAAAGCCTCTGCTATCTAACTTTGTTTACGAGTCTTGCTAGTTGCTGAACTTGTGAGCGAATGAAGCAGGGCTCTTTCGTCAATTCATCTCACCTTGATTCCTCGCATAATCTCGTCTCTCCTCAACTCCTTCTAAAAACACATTGGAGAAGAACTCATTAGGCGAGGGACCTTCTCCTCCAATACGGTTGGGAGGGAGGCGAGGAGATGGGATGCAAGAAGACCAATAGAGATTAGCCCAGGAGCATCCCATTATAGGATTAGGCCTAGATGTCTGTAGGTTTACTGTACATGATGGATAACTGGATTGCATACCAGGTACAGTAGTGTCCTGTGCACTGCATATGCAAGTGTGTATGTCCACTGCAGGCTCTACATATTGTTGATATTAGAGGTCGTCCGATTATGATTTTTCAACGCCGATACCGATTAATCGGACAATTAAAATGTATTTTTATTTATTTGTAATAATGACAATTAAAACAATACTGAATGAACACTTATTTTAACTTAATATAATACATCAATAAAATCAATTTAGCCTCAAATAAATAATGAAACATGTTCAATTTGGTTTAAATAATGTAAAAACAAAGTGTTGGAGAAGAAAGTAAAAGTGCAATATGTGCCATGTAATAAAGCTAACGTTTTAGTTCCTTGCTCAGAACATGAGAACATATGAAAGCTGGTGGTTCCTTTTAACATTAATCTTCAATATTCCCAGGTAAGAAGTTTTAGGTTGTAGTTATTATAGGAATTATAGGACTATTTCTCTCTATACCATTTGCATTTCATATACCTTCGAATATTGGATGTTCTTATAGGCACTTTAGTATTGCCAGTGTAACAGTATAGCTTCCATCCCTCTCCTCGCCCCTACCTGGGTTCGAACCAGGAACACATCGACAACAGCCACCATCGAAGCAGCGTTATCCGTGCAGAGCAAGGGGAATAACTACTCCAAGTCAGAGCGAGTTACGTTTGAAACACTTAGCGTTAATCCACTGTTCCTAGGCCGTCATTGAAAATAAGAATGTGTTCTTAACTGACTTGCCTAGTTAAATAAAGGTGTGTAAAATTGGTGTCCAAAAATACCGATTTCCGATTGTTATGAAAACTTGAAATCGGCCCCAATTAATCGGCCATTCCGATTAATCGGTCGACCTCTAGTTGACATCACACATAACAGGTGCATTAGTGGTGGGCTGGGGCGACTTTAAAGTGGATTCATCCTAAGGGCTCTCTATGTCCACAGGGACAAGCTGCATTGGCTCACAGAATGCTCTAAGGTTAGTGCACTGTTTTCCCACTGCTATTGCCTTGTCTGGAAGTGACTGTGCTATTTCAAATCCAAGTTTATTGGTTGTGTACACAGATTTGTGCATATTATCGCAGGTGCAGTGAAATGCTTTCTAGGGCAAATACGTTGTGCTCCAGTGTGCACTGGAATGCTGAAGCAAGCAAATTGATTTGTTTTTGTGAGACAGAAGGCCACATCAAGCCGTTTGGATCTGAATTCCTCCTCCCTCTTGGCTTCGAGTTAGTTAACCCCTACACATGCACATCATACATATATCTAAATGATTCTAAGCCATCCACATCTCCTTACCTCCATTTTATTATCTTATCTGTTTGGCTCCATGATTAGGGCCTAGACCCATTAGTTTGACTTAATTAGCCTCAATTGCATTGTCTTCGTCTTGTACGTAGATAAGTCTGACAAACAGTAAGACAATATGTTTTGGTCATGGGTTCTGCTTGTCCTCAGTTTTTTAGGGGAATAGCAGATTTAGAAAAATGCTGAGTAGAGCATGTGTTAAAGCTTTTATACCAGTGGAAACTCGTTTTCTCTCTCAATATATAAAATAGGTGTGTGTTTTTATTTAATTTACTTACACACACACACACACACAACTATATATATACATACATACATACGTACATACGTACATACGTACATACGTACGTACAGTGCATTCGGAAAGTATTCATACCCCTTGACTTTAAAAAAAAATAATTACGTTACAGCCTTATTCTAAAATGGATTAAATAAACAACTGTCCTCATCAATCTATACACAATACCCCAAATGCCGAAGAGAACAGGTTTGTAGTATTCTGACCCTTTGCTAGAAGACTAGAAAAACTAGAAATTGAGCTCCAGGGCCTCCTGTTACCATTGCTTTTATTTTATCTATATTTAACTAGGCAAGTCAGTTAAGAACAAATTCAAATTTTCAGTGATGGCCTAGGAACAGTGGGTTAACTGCCGTGTTCAGGGGCAGAATGACAGATTTTTACCTTGTCAGCTCGGTGATTCGATCTTGCAACCTTAAGGTTACTAGTCCAACGCGCAACAACTCGGCTACCTGCCGCCCCATTGTTCATCCTTGAGATGTTTCTTAAACTTGATTGGTCCACCTGTGGTAAAATCAATAGATTGGACATGATTTGAAAGGCACATACCTGTCTATATAAGGTCCCATATTTGACAGTGCATGTCAGAGCAAAAACCAAGCCATGAGGTCGAAGGAATTGTCCGTATAGCTCCGAAACAGGATTGTGTCTAGGCACCGATCTGGGGAAGATTACCAAAAAATGTCTGCAGCATTGAAGATTCCCAGGAACACATGAGAAGAAGTTTGGAACCACAAAGATTCTTCCTATAGCTGAGCAATCAAGGGAGTCTTGGTCAGGAAGGTGACCAAGAAACCGATGGTCATTCAGACAACGCTCCAAAGTAGAGGTCGACCGATTAATCGTAATGGAATTTTTGGGTGCCGATTAAAAAAAAAAAAAAAAATACATTGATAATAATAATAATGAAACATAAAAAATATTTTTTATTTTATTTTTTATATACCTTTTATTTAACTAAGCAAGTCAGTTAAGAACACATTCTTATTTTCGTCCTTGGAACAGTGGGTTGACTGCCTCGTTCAGGGGCAAAACGACAGATTTTCACCTTGTCAGCTCTGGGGACCAATCTTGCAACCTGACAGTTAACTAGTCCAACGCAGTAATGACCTGCCTCTCTCTCGTTGCACTCCACAAGAAGACTGACTGAATGCAGTAAACCAAGGTAAGTTGCTAGCTAGCATTAAACTTAACTTATAAAAAACAATCAATCATAATCACTAGTTAACTACACATGGTTGATGATCTTACTAGATATGATCTAACGTGTCCTGCAGTGGGGCAAAAAAAGTATTTAGTCAGCCACCAATTGTGCAAGTTCTCCCACTTAAAAAGATGAGAGGTCTGTAATTTTCATCATAGGTACACTTCAACTATGACAGACAAAATGAGAGAAAAAAAATCCAGAAAATCACATTGTAGGATTTTCAATGAATTTATTTGCAAATTATGGTGGAAAATAAGTATTTGGTCACTTACAAACAAGCACGATTTCTGGCTCTCACAGACCTGTAACTTCTTCTTTAAGAGGCTTCTCTGTCCTCCACTCGTTACCTGTATTAATGGCACCTGTTTGAACTTGTTATCAGTATAAAAGACACCTGTCCACAACCTCAAACAGTCACACTCCAAACTCCACTATGGCCAAGACCAAAGAGCTGTCAAAGGACACCAGAAACAAAATTGTAGACCTGCACCAGGCTGGGAAGACTGAATCTGCAATAGATAAGCAGCTTGGTTTGAAGAAATCAACTGTGGGAGCAATTATTAGGAAATGAAAGACATACTGATAATCTCCCTCGATCTGGGGCTCCACGCAAGATCTCACCCCGTGGGGTCAAAATGACCACAAGAACGGTGAGCAAAAATCCCAGAACCACACGGGGGGACCTAGTGAATTACCTGCAGAGAGCTGGGACCAAAGTAACAAAGCCTACCATCAGTAACACACTACGCCGCCAGGGACTCAAATCCTGCAGTGCCAGACGTGTCCCCCTGCTTAAGCCAATACATGTCCAGGCCCGTCTGAAGTTTGCTAGAGAGCATTTGGATGATCCAGAAGAAGATTGGGAGAATGTCAGATGAAATCAAAATATAACTTTTTTTTGGTAAAAACTCAACTTGTTGTGTTTGGAGGACAAAGAATGCCGAGTTGCATCCAAAGAACACCATACCTACTGTGAAGCATGGGGGTGGAAACATCATGCTTTGGGGCTGTTTTTCTGCAAAGGGACTAGGATGACTGATCTGTGTAAAGGAAAGAATGAATGGGGCCAGGTATCGTGAGATTTTGAGTGAAAACCTCCTTCCATCAGCAAGGGCATTGAAGATGAAACGTGATTGGGTATTTCAGCATGACAATGATCCCAAACACACCGCCCGGGCAACGAAGTAGTGGCTTCATAAGAAGCATTTCAAGGTTCTGGAGTGGCCTAGCCAGACTCCAGATCTCAACCCCATAGAAAATCTTTGGAGGGAGTTGAAAGTCCGTGTTGCCCAGCAACAGCCCCAAAACATCACTGCTCTAGAGGAGATCTGCATGGAGGAATGGGCCAAAATACCAGCAACCGTGTGTGAAAACCTTGTGAAGACTTACAGAAAACGTTTGACATTGCCAACAAAGGGTATATAACAATGCATTGAGAGAATCTTTTGTTATTGACCAAATACTTATTTTCCTCCATAATTTGCAAATAGAATCATTAAAAATCCTACAATGTGATTTTCTGGATTTCTTTCCTAATTTTGTCTGTCATCGTTGAAGTGTACCTATGATGAAAATTACAGGCCTCTCATCTTTTTAAGTGGGGGAACTTGCACAATTGGTGGCTGACTAAATACTTTTTTGCCCCATTGTATAATCTGACTGAGCATACAAGTATCTTAGTATCTGACTGAGCGGTGGTAGGCAGAAGCAGGCGCGTAAACATTAATTCAAACAGCACTTTCGTGCGTTTTGCCAGCAGCTCTTCATTGTTTCGTCAAGCATTGCGCTGTTTATGACTTCAAGCCTATCAACTTCCGAGATGAAGCTGGTGTAACCGAAGTGAAATGGCTAGCTAGTTAGCGCGCGCTAATAGCGTTTCAAACGTCACTCGCTCTGAGCCTTATAGTAGTTCTTCCTCTTGCTCTGCATGTGTAACGCTGCTTCGATGGTGGCTGTTGTCGTTGTGTTGCTGGTTCGAGCACAGGGAGGAGCGAGGAGAGGGATGGAAGCTCTACTGTTACACTGGCAATATTAAAGTGCCTGTAAGAACATTCAATAGTCAAAGGTTAATGAAATACAAATGGTGTAGAGAGAAATGGTCCTATAATTCCTATAATAACTACAACCTAAAACTTCTTACCTGGGAATATTGAAGATTCGTGTTAAAAGGAACCACCAGCTTTCATATGTTCTCATGTTCTGAGCAAGGAACTGAAACGTTAGCTTTCTTACATGGCACATATTGCACTTTTACTTTCTTCTCCAACACTTTGATTTTACATTATTTAAACGAGGCTAAATTGATTTTATTGATGTATTATATTAAGTTAAAATAAGTGTTCATTCAGTATTGTTGTAATTGTCATTATTACAAATATATGTATTTTTTTAATCGGCCGATTTTTGAATCGGTATCAGCTTTTTTGGTCCTCCAATAATCTGCATCGGTACCGGCGTTGAAAAATCATTAAACATGATTATCATTAAACGGCAACTGCTCGGCCTCCGACCACAAGGCACTACAAAGGGTAGTGCGAGCGGCCCAGTTCATCACTGGGGCGAAACTGCCTGCTATCCAGGACCTCTACACCAGGCGCTATCAGAGGAAGGCCCTACAAATTGTCAGACCTCAGTCATAGACTGTTTTCTCTGCTACCACATGGCAAGCGGTACCGGAGCGTCAAGTCTAGGACCATTAGGCTTCTCAACAGCTTTTACCCCCAAGCCATAAGACTCATGAACAGGTAATCAAATGGCTACCCAGACTATTTGTATTGTGTCCCGCCACTCTCCCCCCAACCCCTCCTTTATGCTGCTGCTATCTGTTTATCATCTATGCATAGTCACTTTAACTATATCTACAGTTGGAAGTCGTAAGTTTACATACAAATACATTTAAATTCAGGTCTTCACAATTCCTGACATTTAATCCAAGTAAAAATTCCCAGTTTTAGGTCAGTTCGGATCCCCACTTTATTTTAAGAATGTGAAATGTCAGAATAATAGTAGAGTGACTTTATTTCAGCTTTTATTTCTTTCATCACATGGGTCAGAAGTTTACATACACTCAATTAGTATTTGGTAGGATTGCCTTTAAATTGTTTAACTTGGGTCAAATGTGGTTTTTGGTAGCCTTCCACAACCTTCCCACAATAAGTTGGCTGAAATTTGGCCCATTCCTCCTGACAGAGCTGGTGTAACTGAGTCTGGTTTGTTGGCCTCCTTGCTCGCACATGCTTTTTCAGTTCTTCCCACAAATTGTCTACAGGATTGAGGTCATGGCTTTGTGATGGCCACTCCAATACCTTGACTTCGTTGTCCTCAAGCTATTTTTGCCACAACTTTGAAAGTATGCTTGGGGTCATTGTCCATTTGGAAGACTCATTTGCGACCAAGCTTTAACTTCCTGACTGATGTCTTGAGATGTTGCTTCAATGTTGCTTCCCCCCTGCTGCCACCCCCGTGCTTCCCGGTTGGGATGGTGTTCTTCGGCTTGCCTGCTTCCCCCTTTTTTCTCCAAACATAACAATGGTCATTATGGCCAAACAGTTCTATTTTTGTTTCATCAGATCAGAGGACTTTTCTCCAAAAAGTACGATCTTTATCCCCATGTGAAGTTGCAAACCGTAGTCCGGCTTTTTTTATGGCGGTTTTGGTGCAGTGGCTTCTTCCTTGCTGAGCGGCCTTTCAGGTTATGTTGATATAGGACTCGTTTTACTGTGGATATAGATACTTTTGTACCTGTTTCCTCCAGCATCTTGCTATTATTCTGGGATTGATTTTCACTTTTCGCACCAAAGTACATTAATCTCTGAGATGGAACGTGTCTCCTTTCTGAGCAGTATGTATGACAGCTGCGTGGTCCCATGGTGTTTATACCTGCATACTATTGTTTGTACAGATGAATATGGTACCTTCAGGAGTTTGGACATTACTCCCAAGGATGAACCAGACTTGTGGAGGTCAATTTGTTTTATTTTTATGAGGTCTTGGCTGATTTCTTTTGATTTTCCCAGGATGTCAAGCAAAGAGACACTGAGTTTGAAGGTAGGCCTTGAAATACATCCACATGTACACCTCCAATTGACTCAAATGATGTCAATTAGCCCATCAGAAGCTTCTAAAGCCATGACATAATTTTCTAGAATTTTCCAATCTGTTTAAGGGCACAGTCAACTTAGTGTATGTAAACTTCTGACCCACAGGAATTGTGATACAGTGAATTATAAGTGAAATAATCTGTCTGTAAACAAATGATGGAAAAATTACTTGTGTCATGCACAAAGAAGATGTCCTAACCGACTTGCCAAAACTGTAGTTTGTTAACAAGAAATTTGTGGAGTGGTTGAAAAACAAGTTTTAATGACTCCAACTTAAGTGTTTGTAAACTTCCGACTTCAACTGTACATGTACGTGTTACCTCAATTAGCCTGACTAACCGGTGCCCCCGCATATTCTATACCGGTATACCACTTGTATATAGCCTCGCTACTGTTATTTTCACGTCATTTTACTGTTTTTTCTTTTCTTTACTTGTTAATGGTTTACCTAATACCTTTTTTTAAACTTAAGTTGTACTGTTGGTTAGGGCTTGTAAGTAAGCATTTTACTGTAATACCTGTTGTATTCAGTGCACGTGACAAACTTTGATTTGATATCTGAATAAAAATAAAAATGCAATAGGCTTTCTTTCCACACTCCACAAGATGAGAGAAACTCCATAAGGTCTTGTGATCTGTAACCGGTTGGCTGTCTGTAGAAAGTATCGAAGTTGAGATTAACCTTTTTAAAAATTAACAACGAAGGAATAATTGTTCTCTTCTCCCATTGATTTTCCAAACCCAAAACCCCAGTCTGGTCTGTTGAAGCTGCTTGGCAAGGTATTCCCGGAAGTATTGGCCTGTTGGAACTGGGTTTTAAAACTCTGTGGTAATAACAAACCATTAGTGCTAGCAGGCTACAGACACAAATAATTTGAAATGGTCCAATTAGTAGCTAACATCAGGAAGTGAAATAACTGCCTCATTTCTGCAAATTGGGGCTCAATTTGGATGTTGTTTTTGCTGTCACATGGTGTCGATCTTCACCGCCACTGTACAACAGATTTTGAACTCCAGAGATTAATGTTTCCTTTTTTAAAACAATATCCCAAATATACAGTAATTTACACACACTTAAAGCGCAACTGAACCGAAAAGCCAAATTCTCAGGCCGTTTTCAACCAATGTGGCATCGATATGAGCCTGAAACATTGTTATAGTGTCAAAATTTACTACAAAGTGTAAATGGGATAATTTTGATAATTGATTGACAGTCCCTAACTAGCCCCACAGATGGGCTATCCGAAGTCCAACCAATTTTGCCACGGCCCCACAGCAGTGGGATGAAGCTAATTGCCAAAAAAGTTAGGCTACTTCCAGACACATTACTTAGTTAGACTGTTTAAAGTTATCTAGAAGGGTGAGGGACTGTAACTGTGTACTGTTTTGTCAGAGTGAATGTGCAAACGCTTCCCACGTGCGAACACTCAAGAGACACCCACATCAAAGCACACCCCCAAGACCCAAATCTCGTTCTCAGTCGCATATCCTAATGAGGAGGAAGGAAACAGTGGTTACATCAATTAGTTCACCGCCCCTTAGACAAAAATTCAGACTTCAAGAAATGGGCCATTCGAGGAGTTGCTCTGATAGTCTAATTTGTGTAATTGACCTCCCCCTTGCTTGTACAAACAATGGAGGAGAAAAGAGTAAAGGTCCACCCCCCCCCACATGTCCCATGCCATGTCATACCTGGATGTGCCTTTTAAGTAAATCAGGTGATTTTTAAGGGGCTTAACATCAATTTCACATGGCGTGCACTAAATGATGTGTTGAATTTCACACTTTAAATAGGATTGTTTTAGCCTTTGTACATTTTATAGAAGGTGTGTGTGTGTGTGTGTGTGTGTGTGTGTGTGTGTGTGTGTGTGTGTGTGTGTGTGTGTGTGTGTGTGTGTGTGTGTGTGTGTGTGTGTGTGTGTGTGTGTAAGATTGAAACTAGTTTTCAATGACATAGCGTGGAGAGTCATGGCATGTTTTCAGAGGGAATGTTCCCACATTTTAGGTTGCCACTTGTTTAGAGGGGAAAGAGTCTCCTTTGACTTTCTCACTCTTGGCTGAAATAGTAACCCCTGAATATAAAAAAATCCTAACCTCAATCTCTTTTCTTTTTACTCTAGTCTAGCTGTAGGGTGGTTTGATGGATTGTGAGCAATACTCAGTATTTTGTTGTTCTTTATTCAGGCAATTACTATCTCATCTCACTGTCAGTCACCACATGACCCTTTCACATGTATGACTCATGTCTCTCACACATTGCAGAGCAACTTCATACAATGTTCAATAACACTACCAGAGATGGTTAGCTTGTGAATGACCATGTTCTGCTGTATCTGTACCAGTGGGCTGGCAAATAGGGTAGATTGCTTGCTGGTTTGTACATTCTGTCCCAGCTGATGAAGTGAAATTATGTTATATTGTTGAAGTGAAAAACAAGTTTACCCAGGAGAAACACTATAGTTGTTTACACAAGACATCTATAATTAATTTGATAGCAGTAGTGCTCCACATAATAGAAAGAATGGCGTAGTGCTGTGATATATAAGGTTATCTATCCCATGTAGTTAGGACACTCAAATTAGGCTGTCCCAAGTTATGGTGTGGTTGATCATTGGAAAAGCAGCATGCCCACGGATGTGACCTAAATTTATCCCTCTGTTGGGTTGAGATTCTGTGGAGACTTAAAGCAGCTTATCGAGGTAGTCTGGTCTTGCAATCTGTCTATAGACAACCACCACACTTCAGGTCATGTGAGACATGCTGTTAAGGTGTTTTCGGTGCTCCATCCATTCTGATTCTTCAAAAACCCCATTAGGTTTCCCAGAGCCATATATTTAGATTAGACTGACCAGGTGAGTCCAGGTGAAAGCTATGATCACTTATTGATGTCACTTGTTAGTGTAGATGAAGGGGAGGAGGGGTTAAAAAAAGGATTTTAAGCCATAAGACAATTGCGAATTGATGAATTGGCAAGACAAAATATTTCTGTGCCTTTTTGAACTGGGTATGGTAGAAGGTGCCAGGCGTACTGATTTATATGAAGATCTGCAATGCTGCTGGGTTTTTCACACTCAACAAAGGACATCCAGCCAACTTGACACAACTGTAGGAAGTAATGGAGTCAACATGGGTCAGTATTATTAGAGGTCGACCGATTATGATTTTTCAACACCCTTAACGATACTGATTTAATGGAGGACCAAAAAAAGCCGATAACGATTCATTGGCCGATTTAAAAATAAAAAAATTAAAAATAAATAAAATGTATAATAATAATTGAAATTTATTTATTTATTACTTGAATTATTTTTTTGTATATATACTTGTAATAATGAGAGCTACAACAATACTGAATGAACACTTTTATTTTAACTTAATATAATACTTATGTATAAAATATACATTTAGTCTCAAATAAATAATGTAACATGTTCAATGTGGTTTAAATAATACAAAAACCGTGTTGGAGGAGAAAGTAAAAGTGCAATGAGGACATATGAAAGCTGATGGTTCCTTTTTTAACCTCTTGGATCTACCCGTCTCGGATCCGGGAGAATTGTCATCAACTGACACTAATTAGCATAACGCAACGGACATAAATATTACTAGAAAATATTAATATTCATGAAATCACAAGTGAAATATATTGAAACACAGCTTAACCTTTTGTTAATCACCCTGTCATCTCCACTGTCCCAGAGTGCAACTGCGGCGAGCTTTACACCACTCCAGCTGACACTTGGCATTGCTCATGGTGATTTTCGGCTTGTGTGCGTTTGCTCGGCCATGGAAACCCATTTCACGAAGCTCCCGAAGAGCAGTTTTTGTGCTGACATTGCTTCCAGAGGCAGTTTGGAACTCAGTAGTGAGTGTTGCAACTGAGGGCAGATGTTTTTTAAGCGCTACGGGCTTCAGCGGTCCTGTTCTGTGAGCTTGTGTGGCCTACCACTTTGCGGCTGAGCCATTGTTGCTCCTAGACATTTCCACTTCACAATAACAGCAGGACAGCTATAGCAGGGCAGAAATTGGATAAACTGACTTGTTGGAATGATGGCATCCTATGACTGTGCCACATTGAAAGTCACTGAGCTCTTCAGCATGGCCTGATCTACTGTCAATGTTTGTCTATGGCCGTGTGCTCAATATTATACACCTGTCAGCAACGGGTGTGGCTGAAATAGCCGAATCCACTAATTTGAAGTGGTGTCCACATACTTCTGGTCATGTAGTGTACCTCCGGATTACATAAAAGACATGTAGGCTACAACTTTGGAATAACTTGAATAATTAAGTACAACTAAGTAGCCATGATGATATGACAGGATAGACTAATGTGTTAAATTATATCATGTCACTTTGTAAAATATTATTTTTACTATCACGTCATCCATATACGGTGGGGCAAAAAAGTATTTAGTCAGCCACCAATTGTGCAAGTTCTCCCACTTAGAAAGATGAGAGGCCTGTAATTTTCATCATAGGTACACTTCAACTATGACAGACAAAATGAGAAAAAAAATCCAGAAAATCACATTGTAGGTTTTTTAATGGTCAATAACAAAAGTTTATCTCAATACTTTGTCATATACCCTTTGTTGGCAATGACAGAGGTCAAACGTTTTCTGTAAGTCATCACAATGTTTTCACACACTGTTGCTGGTATTTTGGCCCATTCCTCCATCTAGAGCAGTGATGTTTTGGGGCTGTTGCTGGGCAACATGGACTTTCAACTCCCTCCAAATATTTTCTATGGGGTTGAGATCTGGAGACTGGCTAGGCCACTCCAGGACCTTGAAATGCATCTTACGAAGCCACTACTTCGTGTGTTTGGGATCATTGTCATGCTGAAAGACCCAGCCAGGTTTCATCTTCAATGCCCTTGCTGATGGTCGGCTTTGTTACTTTGGCTGATGATATTACTAGTTTATCTAGCGTGTCCTTCGTTACATATAATCGAAGCGTGCGCATTCGCGAAAAAGGACTGTCGTTGCTCCAATGTGTACCTAACCATAAACATCAATGCCTTTCTTAAAGTCAATACACAGAAGTACATATTTTTTAACCTGCATATTTTGCTAAAAGAAAGGTTAGCAGGCAATAATAACCAGGTGAAATTGTCACTTCTCCTGCGTTCATTGCACACAGAGTCAGGGTATATGCAACAGTTTGGACCGCCTGGCTCATTGCAAACTAATTTTCCAGAATTTTATGTAATTATGACATAACATTGAAGGTTGTGCAATGTAACAGCAATATTTAGACTTTATTTATTTACATAATATACGGAACGGTTTGTTTTCGAAATGATAGTTTCCGGATTTGACCATATTAATGACCAAAGGCTCGTATTTCTGTGTGTTATTATGTTATAATTAAGTCTATAATTTGATAGAGCAGTCTGACTGAGCAATGGTAGGCACCAGCATGCTCGTAAGTATTCATTCAAACAGCACTTTTGTGCGTTTTGCCAGCAGCTCTTCGCAATGCTTCAAGCATTGTGCTGTTTATGACTTCAAGTCCTATCAACTCCCGAGATTAGGCTGGTGTAACCGATGTGAAATGGCTAGCTAGTTAGTGGGGTGCGCGCTAATAGCGTTTCAAACATCACTCGCTCTGAGACTTGGAGTAGTTGTTCCCCTTGCTCTGCATGGGTAACGCTGCTTCGAGGGTGGCTGTTGTCGATGTGTTCCTGGTTCGAGCCTAGGTAGGGGCGAGTAGAGGGATGGAAGCTATACTGTTACACTGGCAATACTAAAGTGCCTATAAGAACATCCAATATTCGAAGGTATATGAAATGCAAATGGTATAGAGAGAAATAGTCCTATAATTCCTATAATAACTACAACCTAAAACTTCTTACCTGGGAATATTGAAGATTCATGTTAAAAGGAACCACCAGCTTTCATATGTTCTCATGTTCTGAGCAAGGAACTAAAACGTTAGCTTTATTACATGGCACATATTGCACTTTTACTTTCTTCTCCAACACTTTGTTTTTACATTATTTAAACCAAATTGAACATGTTTCATTATTTATTTGAGGCTAAATTGATTTTATTGATGTATTATATTAAGTTAAAATAAGTGTTCATTCAGTATTGTTGTAATTGTCGGTACCGGTGTTGAAAAATCATAATCGGTCGACCTCTAGTTGTTAACCATTCCACAATTTACTAAACACAACCAAATGTTTGCACAGGAGAAAATGTAAAATAAAAATTGTTAAATTTTAGATGGCTAATGGGATTTGCCAGTCTTGGCCACATGCAAAATGTAGGTAGGTAGATGTAACTTCCAGGCTTTCATGATCCTCTAGACACAGTTTCACGAGGTATAGATAAACTGCTACTTTGAACTACCTTGAAAAGAAGCATAGTGTTTGGTTTGTTTATCTTTTATGGGCAACCTATGATTTGGTTCTTTGATTAAGTTTTTACTATAAGCAGAATGTAACCACAAGACTGGCTCAAGGGGTCATTCTGAGGTCAGGACACTTGAACTTTAGTTCAACATAAAATTGTATTTGTCAAATGCGCCAAATACAACCTTAGTGAAATGCTTACTTACAAGCCCTTAAACAGACAGTTTACAGTTTTGAAAAAATAGATAAGTTAAAAAAAAAAAAAAAAAAACATTGAGATTTTTGATTTATTTAAGAGCAGCAGTAAAGTAAGAGTAGTGAGGATATATATACAAGGGGTACCTTGTATATTGTTTTGAGTTCCTTATTTTGCCATCTTCCTGTCAGATCAATTCATCTATTACCACTCTCAGGATTCCAACAGACAACAAATGCCTGGTCAGCTTACCGTATTTCTTATCATGCCCCATGTTGACATCACCAACACCTAGCGAGTCACTCTTCTGATTCAGGAGTGGCTCCATATTTACTTTGAGAGTGCAATTCCACTATCCCTTGCTCGCATCAACACATGTTTGTAATCCAGCCCAAATGTGTCACTCACTGCAGCTTTTTCTGCAGCCGCCAGCTAAAAGTGAATCCTGTCTGCAGCTGGGGCCGTGTCCCGGGCCAACAGACTTGAGCACAAAGCTCTAATGAGCCAGACTGCTGGTCCACACAGTTTCTGCTGGGACTCAAGCTGCAGGAGTCATTGGCCCGATGACAATGCTGTCAAACCTCATCCACTTAGTGTGGCTGAGTCAATGTTTCCCCTACCATTACTTGGCATAAGCGGGCAATGAGCGGTGCACCCCCACCTGGCTTTGGTGCTCTTTGCTGAAGAATTTGACTTCAACTGGAAGAAACTGTGTCAGCACCTCTAAAGTGCCTTTGCGCAATTGTGTATGTATGCATTGATATCTTTCAGAAAAATACATGAATTGTGTAGCCAAGCTTGAGCAGGCTTTGTTTACGGGGCCATGACGGAGGTGTAGGTGGGTGGTAGAAACTCCCAGGAGGCAAGGTGCAGTCTAAAACAAAGACTTTAACTTGTGACTGAGTGAACGTTTTAATTTAAGGTACATTGTTGGAGCCCAATGTGCTCTTGCTCTCTTAATTCAAAGGGCTTTATTGGCATGCGAAACAACATGTTTACATTTCAAAGCAAGTTGAATTGTTAATAAATAAAAGTGGCATAAACAATCAGAAATTAACAGTAAATATTACATTTGAAAACGTTTCAAAAGAACTGAGACATTCTAAATGTTATTACTGGTTATGTACGGTCTTGTAACAATGTGCAAACAGTTGAATTACGAAAGGGGAAATAAATAGACATAAATATAGTTTGTATTTATAATGGTGTTTACTTCACTGGTTACCCTTTTCTTGTGGCAACCGGTGACAAATCTTGCTACTGTGGTTTTTCACCTAATAGATGTGGGAGTATATCAAAATTGGATTTGTTTTTAAATTCTTTGTGGGTCTGTGTAGTCTGAGGGATAGCTCTGTGTCTCGGTCTCTCTCAGTATCTCTGCCCAGCTGAAGGTGTTTAGAGAATCCTGTGCTTGAAGGCTGGCTGATTACTGGAATGTCTTCAAGTGTGCCAGTTCAGGACTAGATGATTGGGAGAACGACCCACAGTAGTCCTATAGTTTCAAGTATCGGGTCAGGCCGCTCTACTTTTAATTTGCCCTAAGGCTTTTACCTCTGTCCCTGAATCAGGTGCTTCAAAACCTTGTATGTTTTTCTTATGAAAATGCATGGGAGCTAATTTTGTCTCTTTCTCTCTTCTATAGTTAATAAGCACAAGCCATGGATCGAGACAACGTATCATGGCATCGTAACAGAAAATGACGACAAAGTACTTCTGGACCCTCCACTTATCGCCCTGGACAAAGACGCCCCACTGCGCTACGCAGGTGAGAGCGGAGCTTTTTCTTCTACACTAACCGTATAGGTCATTTTCTTTAAACCCCTCGATTTATGGATTCTGTTTTTTCTCTCCTTTCATTTACCATAAGGCGATGAGAAAAAATATAACCATTACAGATTCATTAGATTTAATCAATTTCCAAAATTCCAGGTGTACAATGCTGCAAGTCAGTGGTTTGACAGCGAGCAGTCACAAAGATGTTATAATTTATTGTTTTTCATTGGTTACTCATGCTGCTTTGCTCTTCAGAGACTTTTCAGTAGCGAATTGGGGATGCAGTAGCTACACATAATAGAATGTTATAGCATTCATAGGGAATCTATTTACTTGATGTCTCTATATGATCTTAAACCCACTTTGACCTCTGTAGTATGTGAAGAAGCATCAAGTTAATCTCTTTAATTTACGGCCAAGCTATGTCACTCCTTCTTCAAAGTCCAGTCATACACTCTACGTTAATCTTCGTTAAGTGCACCACCCAGTTTATGTTCCAAATCTGCCAGGGGAGATATTGCATATTAGATTTGTTTTTACCACACAGTGGTCCGCAGCTGGTCCCCATATCCACCCTAAGGATCCTTTCATATCCAGATCAATCAGAAGTTTCCCTTTTAATGTTCATCTCCGAGGAGAGGCACAATTAAACTGATATGTGCCAAGGCAGCATTAGGGCACTTTTTTTTAATTTTTTAAAAATCATACAAGAGATTGACTTTGGCTGAGGTTCAAAGCACCGCGGTATTGGGAATGGCTTTTTTCCCCTCCATCCCATTCATTCTGTGATCTTCAGTACTCCCTACACAACTATGAAACACTATTAGTGTGCACCCCGCTAACTAGCTAGCCATTTCACATAGGTTACGCCAGCCTAATCTCATTTGATAGGCTTGATGTCATAAACAGCTGCTGGCAAACGCACGAAAGTGCTGTTTGAATGAATGCTTACGAGCCTGCTGCTGCCTACCACCGCTCAGACTGCTCTATCAAATAATAGACTTAATTATAACATAATAACACACAGAAATACGAGCCTTAGGTCATTAATATGGTCAAATCCTGAAACTATAATTTTGAAAATATAACTTTTATTCTTTCAATGAAATACGGAACCGTTACGTATTTTATCTAACGGGTGGCATCCCTAGGTCTAAATATGCTTGTTACATTGCACAACCTTCAATGTTATGTCATGATTACGTAAAATTCTGGCAAATTAGTTCGCAACGAGCCAGGTGGCCCAAACTGTTGCATATACCCTGACTCTGTGTGCAATGAACGCAAGAGAAGTGACACAATTTCCCTAGTTTAATATTGCCTGCTAACATGGATTTCTTTTAACGAAATATGCAGGTTTAAAGAAATATACTTCTGTGTATTGATTTTAAGAAAGGGATTGATGTTCATGGTTAGGTAAATCATCCCCCGTTTAGCGACGTTGGCTGTCTTTGTTAGGAAGAAATAGTCTTCAGAGTTCGCAACGAGCCAGGCGGCCCAAACTGCTGCATATACCCTGACTCTGTTGCACAGAACGCAAGAGAAGTGACAGAATTTCCCTAGTTAAAAGAAATTCATGTTAGCAGGCAATATTAACTAAATATGCAGGTTTAAAAATATATACTTGTGTATTGATTTTAAGAAAGGCGTTGATGTTTATGGCTAGGTACACATTGGTCCAACGACTGCTTTTTTCACAAATAAGCTTGTTAAATCACCCATTTGGTGAAGTAGGCTATGATTCAATGATAAATTAACAGGCACAGGATCGATTATATGCAACGCAGGACAAGCTTGATAAACTAGTAATATCATCAACCATGTGTAGTTAACTAGTGATTATGTTAAGATTGATTGTTTTTTATAAGATATGTTTAATGCTAGCTAGAACCTTACCGTGGCTCCTTGCTGCACTCGCATAACAGGTATTCAGCCTGCCACGCAGTCTCTTGTGGAGTGCAATGTAATCGGCCATGATCGCTGTCCAAAAATGCTTATTACCGATTGTTATGAAAACTTGAAATCGGCCCTAATTAATCGGCCATTCAGATTAATCAGTCGAACTCTAGTGTGCATGCATCGTCATGGCTGTGTCAGTCTGTCCATATGTGTACGTGTGGGTGTGTTCACTGGTGCAGCGATGGTAGGTTTTTAAGCTGCGGGAAGCTTGAAAATGAGCACAGCAGCCATAGAAATAGTCAAGCCCGGAACTACAATACAGGGACACAGTCAAGGACTCCTGTAGCATTTGGCCACAACAACATTTGGGTTACTTATTTCCTAATGTGACTGAGTAGTAGGGACATCTGCACTGGACATTGGAGTATGATGCAGTATGGACATTTAGCCTTAACATGAGAGCAATTCCTAATTCCTAATTTTATTCCAAGACAATGACCGTTGAATTGATCTGGCTTGTTTGTCTGTTTAGTGTACCATTGATACCATTTACCAATATCCCCCTGTTATTTTGTATGATTTATCTTCCTTGAAATGTGATTAGTCTTGACAGGAACTCCTGCTACTGAAGGTGGTGATGAGCTAGGGGGCTGTAGTATAACAAACAGGAGTGCAGTCAGAACAGCTGCTGTAAGAGCCTCTAAGTCAAAGATATTTGTGAAACTCATCCATTGTGAATTTCATATTCTCACATATCCCTAAAACATAGAATTTGGGTTACCACATAACCAATTAAGTCACCTTTTGATCTGCTATACATCCTTTTACTACCCCATTGTGGAGTTCACATTGTCACGTAGCCCTCAGTTCAGGTGTCGGCCTATTCTTACGACATCCGCCATTGACCGGCAATACAAAGGGCATCAAGGGGCCTAGAATCAATACACATTGAGCTGGGATGATGTCTTGTAGAAAATGTTGGGGGCTTGTAGCCAGAGCAGAGGGCCAAGGCACACAGGGTAGGCTGTGGGTAGAATTTCCCGAGTCTCAGCTATGTTGTCATTCGGGCTGATGAAAGCATGGGGTGGGGGGAGGCCCAAAGCTTCCACCGCATGGTTGGTCCTGAACAGAAGCCCCTAATGGGAAATCCATTTCTAATTGTCTAGGTAAAAATTAGACGGACAGCTCACCCCACGAGAGGCCAGGGACACGGGTCGTAAACAATCAACCAAGCAGAACCGGCCTAATGTTAGCTGACCCAGGAGTAAGCTGTGAAGTTGTATCTCAACGCTCAGTTTGAAATATTGTATGTTAGCTTTTGGTTTAGTAGCACTTTTTCTGTGAGTACAGTCTAATGCCAATGGCATAAGAGTTTTGATGAACTCCATTTTTATTCAGACTACACAGTAATGAGTAAGTAGTAAGGTAACAACTTCCGAACAGGTCTGCTGAGATGAATGCTGCATTGTTATTACTGTGTCCAAACCTTCTGATGTAGGCTAGTAAGCTACAGTATCATCCTAAATTATTTTGTTTTCTACGTCATTCATCAGGAACTAGCGTTGGGCGGTATCCACATTTTCATATTGTTTCTGTACCATACCGGGTATACGGTATTACCAAATGTGCACACAAGGGGTGGTACTTAGCTAGATAGATTAGATTTTTAAAATCTATTTATCTCTCTATCTATAATATAATTGTTTTTGATGAACAAAAAATGTAGGCAACAGGAGGGGATTGAATGTCTGCTATAACCAAGAAGCTTGATCTTGGCATCTAGCCACTTACTGTTGACTAACCCCATTCTGTACAAATGTGTGCAACCGCAGCATTCAAACGACTGTAGGGACTGTGTTGGCATCAAAATCTGGGGTGTGAACTACGTTTCTATTCAAGCGTTGATTGACATGGAAATGGCCCGATAGTATTGGAGAAAAGTTTAAAAAACGGACCCCTCTGACGCTGTACGCTAAATTGTGTCGTAACGTGCATAATGCAACTCATTCTGTGTCGTACAGCCTGTCTCCACCAGCTGTAATTCTCCTCTCGCAGATTTAAAAACATGAAAGTGACAGGGATATGGTAAGGGGGATACCTAGTCAATTGTACAACTGAATGCATTCATTTATTGTATCATCATTGCAAGCCATCATGACTCTCAAAAGCCACGATAGCCGTTGTTTACTTCTAAAGATAACTTTCGCGCCGCCCTAAAAACCTGACTCAAATTCGACACAAACCTTCAAATGGGTATGTAATGACACATTATAAAAGTTTTTTATAGTGTTTTATTTACATTTTAGAGGTGATAAGTTAGACAGATGGGGTGAAAAAAGCTGTTTGCCCACACGGCTTATCTCTTCCGTTCCCCCATTTCTAAAAAGACCCTATGGAGCTCATTGCCTTCTTCAGTCATGCAGAGACGGGCAGCATGAAGGTCTCGTCATTGATTTTGCTGGAAGGGGGAGAAATTGTGCTTTACAATGGTATTCATATTACAGTTGACCTTTAAGTATTATGTTTTTTGGGCCATAAAATAAGGTCAATTGTACGTTACAGCGTGATGTACAAAAGTCCGTTAGCTAACTATAGCTAGCAAGTTAGCAAACCGAATGCATAGCTGGAGCCCTAAACTGAATATAATTTGACTGATTGTAGATTCCTTAGTTAAACATAACTTATAAGCAGTGGCGTAGCAATCCCCCAAAGTACAAAATGTGCATTTTTCTTTTTTTTACGGTATTGAAAATCATGCCGTCGATATTTTGAAAAACCTCCAAACAGTATAAACTGTATATCGCCCAAGCCTACCAAGAAATGCAGAAATATTTTGCTGGTTATCGTTGTCTCTTAGCATGTCATGTGCTAAATGGTACATTTTGGGCAGTAGAAGCTTATACTGTCATGTTTCTTTGTAACCTTCTTACTTTTCCCATAAGGAAGGGGGCTTTTTGAGCTGTGTATTGATTTGCACATCAAATTTGAATCCAAACTCTCAATGTGAATGTGTATCCATATATGGCAAAAGTATGTACAGTTGAAGTCAGAAGTTTACAAGTTGGAGTCATTAAAACCACTCCACAAATGTCTTGTTAACAAACTATAGTTTTGGCAAGTCTGTTTGGACATCTGCTTTGAGCATGACACAAGTAATCTTTCCAACAATTGTTTGCAGACAGATTTTTTCACTTAAAATTCACTGTATCATAATTCCAGTGGGTCAAGTTTACATACACAAAGTTGACAGTGCCTTTAAACAGCTTGGAAAATTCCAGAAAATTATGTCATGGCTTTAGAAGCTTCTGATAGGCTAATTGACATCATTTGAGTCAATTGGAGGTGTAGCTGTGGATGTATTTCAAGGTCTACCTTCAAACGCAGTGCCTCTTTGTTTGACATCATGGGAAAATCAAAAGAAATCAGCCAAGATTTCAGAAAAAAATTGTAGACCTCCAAGTCTGGTTCATCCTTGGGAGCAATTTCCAAATGCCTGAAGCTACCACGTTTATCTGTACAAACAATAGTACGCAGGTATAAACACCATGGGACCACGCAGCCATCATACCGCTCAGGAAGGAGACGTGTTCTGTCTCCTAGAGATGAATGTACTTTGGTCCAAAAAGTGCAACTCAATCCCAGAACGACAGCAAAGGACCTTGTGAAGATGCTGGAGGAATCCGGTACAAAAGTATCTATATCCACAGTAAAACGAGTCCTATATCGACATAACCTGAAAGGCCGCTCAGCAAGGAAGAAACCACTGCTCCAAAACCGCCATTAAAAAAGCCAGACTACAGTTTGCAACTGCACAAAGTGGAAAAATGGCTTAAGGACAACAAAGTCAAGGTATTGGAGTGGCTATCACAAACCCCTACCTGAAACATTTGACCTAAATTGAACAATTTAAAGGCAATGCTACCAAATACTAATTGAGTGTATGTAAAATTCTGACCCACTGGGAATGTGATGAAAGAAATACAGCTGAAATAAATAATTATCTCTACTATTATTTTGACATTTCACATTGTTAAAATAACATGGTGATCCTAACTGACCTAAGACAGGGAATTTTTACTAGGATTAAATGTCAGGAATTGTGAAAAACTGAGTTTAAATGTATTTGGCTAAGGTGTATGTACATTTCTGACTTCAACTGTATCTTGTCCTCTCTGTGTAACCTCTGAAATTAAACTTTTCTGACTGACCTGGGTTGATTTTCTCTCCCTTCTTGTAGAAAGTTTTGAGGTGACCTTCACCAAAGAAGGTGATGATGGGCTCTTTCTCCTGTCTTGTGCTCAGTTTTTTATTATTAACCCACTAACGCAAACTAGCATCTGCACTTTTACACAGAAACTCCTGCCATGCTCTTTAATCTCCTCCCCATTTGTTTTTGTTTAACTTTTACTTTTCTCTCACCCCAAATTTTTGGAAAATACAACTGGATGAAAAGTGTGATGTGGGGCTGCGTGTACTTAGAAATATCTGTGCATGAGACATCCATTGTAGTTTGCAGACCCTAACAGTATTTCAGCCACAATCGGGGAAAAGGTGCTAAAGTCAGGAGTTGGTCTCAAAGATATCTGTCATTTTGGCAAATTCATCATGAACAATCAACCAAGACTGATATCAAAACCAATTTGAGACAATTACTTTAAATGAACAATTCTGCCTTGAGTTGAATATTTATTAAGAAAATACAACCTTGTGAAACCCATGCTAAATGTTGGGAAATTAAATTTGATACTGACAATTTATTATGTATGGACAATAAACAGCACACCAATATCATTGGTGCCTCTCAAAAAAGAACCAAATTTAAATAAATGCCGGTATTACTTAAAAATAATTATATTAAAGATGATTTTCACACAATAACCATGATTTTGACTACTGGCAACTTGTAATTTCTCGATTTTTCAAAGCAAAGTCGCTGAGGTTGTTAATGCAAACTCTCTCTGCTGTGAGGTTTCTGTTGCATCTTTTCTACCACTAATCTCTACCATTAGCATGGCTGCAGTTGTCATTTGATGTGGATGTCAAGCAAGTTGATATTTCTAACCCCAGTTCTCATCCAGTACTTTTGTTTGACTACTGCTATTGTACTGGTTTGATCCTCTATGATTTAATTTTGTATTCATTTCTAAATAGTTTGGGGTGCGAGGCAAAATTGCACAGGAAGACTTCCTTCACTCCAAAATGAACTTTTAATGGATTATTTAAATTTGTTAAATTAGTTTTTGTTCGTTGTATTAGGTTTAGTGCCATTTGATACCGGACCACTTCATCATAATCGTTTCATATTACTTCTACTGTAAACATTTAATATTTTGATTTAGGGTTCCTTTCTTTTTCCTATGTTCACTCCTTCTTTTCTTATGAAATAGCCCTGTAATTTATAGCCGGACAGTGAAATGCACCGATTTTAATATATTGCTCCGATATTGGCTTTGCACTCCCTCTTTGTTTTGGTTTGGTTTGATTGTTTAGTTTAATTGTTGTGATGTAAAGTACTCCTGTGAAATGCCTGTCCACATATTTATTGGTTTCAACATGCATGACTGGATGCGATGTGATCAGTCAGCACACTATTATGCTAAATACCCCCACTCCCCCCTCCCCTCAAGTACTCACCCATACAACAATGCTTCTGGCTTCCTCCACAGACACCCCCTGCTCCCAAATGTACAAATCCCTGGCTGCCAAAACCTTTGGCTGTTCTTTATTTAAGTTTGTGTATACATAGTGTTTTCTTACTAATATGACTGTAGACTTCAAGAAGGAACTTTCCCCTTCTAAACAAACACTTTTTTGATTCTTGACCTGTTCAGGTGAGATTTGTGGCTTCAGGATCCATGGGCAGAATGTTCCCTTTGAGGCAGTGGTCCTGGACAAGTCCACGGGTGAGGGAGTCATTCGAGCTAAGGACAAGCTGGACTGTGAACTCCAGAAGGAGCACACCTTCACCATCCAGGCCTATGACTGTGGAGAGGGCCCCGACGGAGCCAACATGAAGAAATCTCACAAGTATGTCTGACTCTTGCTCCGTAGTGCTTTAGGGCCCCGTACTGGGACCAATTTGCAAAGTCAACACTTGAGTGCCACAGTGTGTGCAATTTCTTCCCGCCTTGACTCAATTTTGTTCGAATGACCTGATCTTAGTGTAATTGTGTGGGTAGGACGTTCTGTTGCTGGTGCTAGCAGTCCTTTTAAAATTAGATTGATGCGATGAGTCCATCAATCAAAATTCACCTTGCATCCTATGAATTTGATCATTGCCAACATATTCAATCAAATAAAGGTTGGAAGGAAAAGGTGCATTTCCATACAGGATTTACCCCAGTGTTTTACTCAAAAGGCCCAGACTTTTCTGTGTCCGTCTACGCGGGCCGCCACCCATGTCTCACTGGGCATGGCTTCGGCAGACCTGCTCTCACTTGGGGCCAGAGTCACACTTCAGCTGGCATTTATACTGAACAAAAATATAAATATAAAGTGTTGGTCCCGTGTTTGATGAGCTGAAATAAAAAAATCCTAGAAATGTTCAATATGCACAAACATTACTTTCATATTTTGTGCACAAATGTGTTTTCCCACTGTTAGTGAGCATTTATCCTTTCCCAAGAGAATCCATCCACCTGACAGCTGTGGCATATCAACAAACTGATTAAACAGCAGGATCATTACACAGGTGCACCTTGTGCTGGGGACAATAATAGGCCACTCTAAAATGTGCAGTTTTGTCACACAACACAATGCCACAGATGTCTCAAGTTTTGAGCGAGCGTGCAGTTGGGATGCTGACTGCAGGAATGTCCACCAGAGCTCTTGCCAGAGAATGGAATGTTAATTTCTCTACCATAAGCTGCCTCAACGTCGTTTCAGAGAATTTGGCAGTGCGTTCAACCGCCCTCGCAACGGCAGACCACGGGTAATCAGACCAGCACCTCCACATCCGGCTATTTCACCCTCGGGATCGTCAGACATCAGCCATCCGGACAGATGATGAAACTGAAGGAGTATTTCTTTCTGTAATAAAGCCCTTTTTGTGGGGAAAAACTCACTGATTGGCTGGGCCTGGCTGATTGGCTGGGCCTGGCTCCCCAGTGGCTAACTGTGAACTTTAATACCTCACAGAGAGCAACTGTTTTGATTATGTAGAGGTATTGCATATGCTTTGGCAATGTAAACATATGAAGCCCCTTAAATTGAACTGAAATGTAATTGGTGATAATGCTCTTCTCAAGTCCTCACTGTCAACCCTAGCTATGGAAACACAATAACCCTCGTATAATCCTAGTATAATATAAGGGTGTATACAATAGTGTAACACTTTTTTACTTTTGAGACCAGAAGAGGAGTATTGTCTCCAATCTCAGAGGTCTCCCTTGCCCACATTGAGCCATCCTTCCTTACTATCCTTGATTATGTTAGTATAATCAAAGTTATCCAGCTGTAATGCAACATTATGATAAATTGTGATTGGCTGCAATACAGCCATCCTAAAATTGATTATTGCACAGATTACCTAGTTAGCTAAGCAGAGACTAATGTAATTCACAGAAGCTTGTGTGATGGATGTATCTTTTTGGTCGGTCAGTCTGTCGTCACCAGTTTAACTTTGACCCCACCAGGGCCACTGTCCACATCCAAGTGAACGACATCAACGAGTATTCCCCAGTGTTCAAGGAGAAGTCCTACAAAGCCACGGTCATCGAGGGTAAGAAGTATGACAGCATCCTGAAGGTGGAGGCAGTGGATGCTGACTGCTCATTCCAGTTTAGCCAGATCTGCAGCTACGAGATCATCACCCCAGATGTACCCTTCACTGTTGACAAGGACGGTAAGGACCCCGAAGTAGCTGCCCAAGCAGCTAAAGCAGAGCTGCGATTCTTATTGACCTAGACCAATTTTTTTATTGATCTCGGGAAACAGTAAGTCTGTCATTTTTTCCCCCAGCACTTTGCCTTTGAAGTGTAGGCTTGCACCTTGAAATGCCAATCTCTGTATGATGATAATCCCTTGCGTGTCTATATCTGATTTTAAAAGTTGGGCTTTGATTAGCACTGTTTACGTTTGTTCTTAGCGCACCTGTAGCTTGTTGGCATTCCATCAATGAAAAGCTCAAATCAGCTCAATTATTTTTTCATTTTTTTTCTCACTCAGGCTTCATCAAGAACACAGAGAAGCTGAACTACAGCAAAGAGCGCATGTACAAACTGACGGTGACTGCCTACGACTGTGGGAAGAACCGCGCCTCAGAAGATGTGCTGGTCAAGATTAACATTAAGCCCACCTGCAAGCCCGGCTGGCAAGGTAGCAAAGGCCCTACCCTATCAGTAACTCTCAAATGGCTTCAGGATCTGTAAGGCTAAAGTTTACAGCATACTATTGGAAAGAGGTCATTCAACCCGCAAGCTTATCCTCTCTTAGCTAGTGTCAGAATCACTGCCTAATGAATGAACGAGTATCGACTGTAAATGTCTTACACCATTATTTGTGGTGTTGCGTCTAAACATGTTGCTCATTTCCCTTCTCTCTTTCACGTTCTCTCCCTCTATCTCTTATCTCTCTCCCTCTTTCTCAGGTTTCAACAAGAGGATTGAGTATGAGCCTGGCACAGGCAGTCTGGCCCTTTTCCCCAGCATGCACTTGGAGACCTGCGAGGAGCCAATCACCTCCATCCAGGCCAACATCGAGCTGGAGACCAATCACATCGGAAAGGGCTGCGACCGAGACACCTACTCTGAGAAGTCCCTGCACAAGCTATGCGGTGAGAAACCCTAAACCTACAACAAAAACAACCATGATATACTGTAGCTCAGAGAATGGATCTCTGCTAATCAAGCAATGTGCCATACAACATCCATTCCTCATAAATGCAGTTCATTCCAAAATAACCTCAGTGAACAAAGTGGATTTGATTTGTTGACATGATGTAATTGTTAGCTGGGGAAAACGAGTCATCGCTTTTCTCATTGTGTATTTGTATCTAAACCTGGCATTCGGTGTGTGTGTCTCTCTCAGGCGCCAGCGCTGGCACGGTGGAATTACTGCCTGCACCAAGCAGCTCTGCCAACTGGACGGTGGGTCTGCCCACAGACAATGGGCATGACAGCGACCAGGTGTTTGAGTTCAATGGCACGCAGGCCATCAAGGTGCCCGAGGGCGTGGTGAGCACCAGCCTGAAGGAGCCCTTCACCGTCTCTGTGTGGATGAGGCACGGCCCCGGGGCCAGGGAGAAGGAGACCATCCTCTGTAACTCGGACAAGACCGGTACGCTACCCTGTACTCACTGTAAAACACCCCATAATGTGTACTCCGTTGAGCCTGTCTGGAGTGCTGGTACGATGGGGTGTGCACTTTTGGGACTATTCCATTGTGCCTGGCAAGCTCAATCGAGCACAGCTTAGGAATGTGAAAGAAAATAATTAGGGTTATGATTCGTACCCAGGTCTGATACCCCCATACATCAATACACCGTATTTGTCCTCTCGCGATAGGACTCCAAAAATACTCCCAGTCTAAAATTCTGGCAACTTTTCCAAAATTCCATGGTTTTCTTGAAATCATAGTTGGTGTATTCCAGATTTTCTGCTCATTTTATTTTGATTCTGTGAATCTTCCATCTGGGACTTTTGGAGAACTTGGGAATATTGGAACGTTACTGGAGTTTGGCAAACCTACCTTTAACCCTAATCTGGTGCCCATCCCACAGAGATGAACAGACACCACTACTCCCTCTACGTCCACAACTGTCACCTCATCCTGCTGCTGCGTCAGGACCCCGCAGAGACGGAGAACTACAAACCAGCGGAGTTCCACTGGAAACTGGACCAGGTGAGCTGCTACACTTTTAATTTAATTTGGGGTAAAACGAATGCATACACCAAACAAGATGCGTTTGCATTTGACCGCAGAGGATAACACTTCAAAGCAGGACACAACCAAGACTGCCCCTTTTTTGACACCACACCTCAAGACAATTTGACTGTAGTAGTAGTTACTTTATTGTCCCAGATTTTACTAGTGAGAATGTCCCAGAACCCCACAACAACCAATGATTTTCAGCTGCCTCTCAATCATAGCAAAATTCCAAATGGTTTGTCCATTAGCACAATCAGTTTTGTCATTGCCATAATAAAGATGTTTATGAGGACTGTAGAATGAGAGCAGGGTAGTAGAACATATGCAGAATGAGCTCTTTGCCATGTCTACCTCATCATGGCCTCGACTAGGCTCCAACCCAGTCAATATTTAATTGATTTCTTGCATCCTCTCTCCTTGCCTCATTCTCAAATCGTATTGGAGAAGAAAGTCAGGAGGCGAGGTTGGTTGAAGTTGAGAATGGGGCGAGGAAAGACTCATTTAGATAGAGTTGACTTTGACCACCTGCCCCTACTCTCTCTCTCTCTCTCTCTCTCTCTCTCTCTCTCTCTCCCTCCAGGTGTGTGACAAAGAGTGGCACCACTACGTGCTGAACGTGGAGTTCCCCTCCGTGGCTCTCTTTGTAGACGGGGCCACCTTCGAGCCCTTCCTGGTCACCGAAGACTACCCCCTGCACTCCTCGAAGATCGACATGCAGCTCACTATTGGGGCCTGCTGGCAAGGTAAACTAGCCACAAAGTAGCCTGGTCCCAGATCTGTTTGTGCTATCACCAAACATTTGGAGTTGACATGTTAACTCAAACCGATCTGGGACCAGGCAAGACACAGAGGGAATGTTGGTGAAAACAGACAAAAGCATGTCTTAAGATATTATCTTAACAAATATAAATCCCTTATCAGGATGTTTTAAGATGTCATCCTTTAGCTTACATGGCAATGCATGTATCAGCTAAGCCACCAGTATTGCTCTTTGAGTTTATATTGATAGTTAAAGGAACATTGCTAGAATAAGGCTTTCTGTTTGAGACTTTTTTTCTCTTGCCATTTTTCTTGCCATTTTCTTTCATTGATATACAATGGTAGTAGTTCTCCTTGTGTTTATGCCTAAAATGTGAACATGTAATTGTTCTGATATACTGTATATACAGTATTAACTCATTCCCTGCTACCAGGATGATGCACTAGGAGTTCATGTGTAACATCAAACCAACCTCTCCTGATTCTCAATCCCCTCCCCCTTGCTCTCTTTCCCTGAACTCTCTCCTGTACTCTCTACAGACAACCCAGGACATGACAAAGACAATGAGACAGTCTCTGAGCCTTCCACAGGTTGCTCAAGTCTTTCCCTTACTCCTTAATATGTGCCATTTGTCCATCTTGTTAACGCCATCATCATCACCCCCGACTAGAATGTCTTCCACATTCTAGCTGCACGAGGAATGATTCTCTAACTCCACATTTCTAGCATGAGACAGTCTGCGTAAGACTGGATGCAACATATTCCTGGACGGCTTTTTTTTTTTATCACTTTGATATTTCTATTATTCATAAGCCAATGCAGTATTCTATCAATTTCGCCTTCAGACGGTGCTCTCTATTACCCGGTGCAGTATTTGGAGATGTTTACCTTTTCGGTGCATGACCTTGCGTAAGGAGCTGCGGCTCCAGAGTATCTGATGACAATGTACAGCTTGCGACACAGCGATTCTGCTGCTGGCTGCTGGACAATGTGACCTTGAGAGAGACGAGGCCAGATTTGCGTTGCAGTGACGCAGCTACAGCAGACCCATCCTCATGCACTACCGGGTGCATCAAGTCCCTGCACAATATTCACCTCGACCGTACGATTTTCACCTCAAGGAATGCACCAGTATATTGAAATAAGTTAACAATAAATCAAGAACCATAACTGATAGGATGCATCGCAGCTAGCACTAAATGATCTGAGAACCATATGTTTCTTAGATCTTGGTGAGAGCATGGTTCTCCTATAGTTATTTTAGATGTACTGCCAACGTTGCATATAAACTTTCTTGGAATGGTGCAGGATAGTTGCTTGGCTTTGGAACATTCTCAGCACATTTAAGGAACTTGACAACAACAAAAATGTTATTTTCTTGGTATTTCATTACTTTAACAGAACGTTTCCAAAAAGTTCAAACATCGTTACATTTAATTTACATTTTGGTAATATTCTAGAACGTTCTCCAACTGGTTTGACATTGGGAACATTCACAGATTGTTAAGAAACAATGTTCTTCTGTGGAAATTAGTCCTTCAGCATAAGGTTCCCAACAGATTTCCTAATGGTTGTATTTAAAGTAATGTTCTCAAATTATTCAGCGACTGTAAAAAAGAAGAAAAAAAAGAACCTTTAACATTCAGAGAAAGTTCTGAGAATGTTTAAAAACATACATTCTGTTCTGTGTCCAAACACTCTTTTCCTCTATCTTGTTAAATGTGTTCAGGTGTGTTGGCTGCGTCTACTAATTGGCCACACCTGATCTTAATGACAGCTTGCTTCCTTAAATAGGGCCTGTATGAATAGACTAAAATTAACTGCTTTGTATGAGTTTAGGAAACACGGTATGCTGGTGGCACAGTGGACAAATTCCATGGATAGAGAACAGAAGTTCATAGGTTCGAATCTCACTGACCGCGTGCAATAAAACAATGTGTGTGCACTAAGCAAATTCATTTCCATGGGTCCTATCTTTGCTTGGAGTTCAGAACAGTTAGACCAAACTAAACCAGCAGTGTTATTAAAAGTCTTATTGAAACATTCAGTGAAAGTTATTGAAAAATAACCTTTGCATTTCATTAAAAACATTTTAGAGAATGTTCTGTTATTTAATTACTTTCAAATAATCTATCATTTCCATTCTGTGTTAATTAAACATCCCAGGAAAACTTTCAGGGAATCATAGTAAAATGTTCTCAGAACCCCTGCAACCTAAAAAGGGATGTTCCCAGAACAGGCAAAATGTTTACTTCCGTTCTCAGAATGTAAAAAAAAAAAAAAAAGGTCAGTTTTACCATCAGGCAACTTATGGCTTCATTCCCAGAACCAATGGGAAGGCAAAATCTTACGTTCCCTCAGCTTCCAAGGAACCAAATGTGCTAACTGGGATGTAAGTCACATTTAAGATTTTCCTCACAACCGATTGTAGCAAAAGTATATTGAAAAACATAAATTATATTGAAATATCAAGAATCACCATAGCCTGATAGGATACATATTGGTATGAAAATGTATGTAAGATTATAACATTTGAGGTGAAGACATTGAACCGATTCCATGACAGCATGCCCCCCCCCCCCTCCAATCCATTGTTTTTTTCCACCATCAAACTGCAGATTGGTGCATGTTTGGCTGGAGGCCTGTATCAGCTCATCCGTCATCCATTCTCAGGCCTTTTAAGGGCACACATACTAACTTGCATGAGAGCGCCAGTCACGCGGCCTTTGCTGCACATTCAGATGGCATGCTTCAAACCACTGGCCCAGAAAAGGTCCGTCTGCAGATTTATACGCCTGGCTGACTGTGTGTGTGTGTTTTCTCCTCTGCCCTTTGCTGGGTCCAGGCGGCAATGCTCGCATGTCCCAGTTTTTCCGGGGGAATCTGGCCGGCCTGATGATCCGATCGGGAAAGCTGGAGAACAAGAAGGTGATCGACTGCCTGTATACCTGCAAGGAGGGCCTGGATGTGCAACTGCCTGAGGAGGTGGCTTCAGCCGTCAAGGTGAGAGGTCTAGCTATAGCCTGGGGGGCTGGAGGGGCTCTGGGGTGAAGTTTCCCCTATGTACAGCTCTAGGATCAGCTTTCCTAACCTTAAAGAGATGGTTCACAAAAAAATGTTTTTACACATTACACATACCATGTAAGCAGTCTATGTACAAGGTATGACAGCAATCCATGCCTTTAGTTTCCCTGGCAGTGGCTGGAACTGTTTGGTGAGCTTCACAATATGTTGCTTTTTCCCCCTACTAAACTGAACGACTGTAAGTTGCTCTGGATAAGAGCGCCTGCTAAATGACTAACATGGAAAATCAACAGTTGGGTCTCACTCTGCCACCATCACCTTTTCTCTCTCAGGTGGCATTCAACCCCAACCAGTCGTCGCTGACCGTGGAAGGCGATGACATTGAGGCTTTCGACAAGGTCATGCAGCATATCTCCTACCTGAACTCACGCCAGTTCCCCACCCCCGGCATTCGACACCTCCGCGTCTCCACCACCGTCAAGTGAGTGTCCCGTGCCATCAATCAACAGTTTCGACAACAGTTTCCCAGACACCGATTAAGCCTAGCCCTGGACTAAAAAATGTATAGAGATTCTCCATTTAGCATATTTTTTAGTCCAGGACTGGGCTTGATCTGTGTCCGGGAAACCAGCCCTGAATGATAATACATTGTCTGTGCGCCAGACCACTTGGTACAATAAAATAGCAACTACTGAGTTTGGCTCTTTAGCCAGGCTTTAGAATGTATATTTTATTGTATATGCTTTATGATATTATACATTGTGTGTTAGTGAAAGATGATGATATTTAAATGGTAAATCACTGACATGTTTAAAAGGTGCTGCTTTACACTCAAATAAAGATTCAAAAGGTTATTTATTCTAAGGGAATTTAATTTAAAAATTCTGAATAGAAAGGTAAAATGGAGGGTAGAGTGTACCTGCCTTTTCCAAAGTGAATTCAACATGAAAGGTAAAATGGAGGGTAGTGTGTACCTGCCTTTTCCAAAGTGAATTCAACATGAAAGGTAAAATGGAGGGTAGAGTGTACCTACTTTTTCCAAAGTGAATTCAACATGAAAGGTAAAATGGAGGGTCGTGTGTGCCTGCCTTTTCCAAAGTTAATTCAACATGAAAGGTAAAATGGTAAGATAGAGGTGAAAATAATGAAATACTGCTTCAAGTGAACTGCAAACTGTTTTAAAGTTTCACAGTATAGACAATTAAATGGTCCCCTGCCCTATTTGCATGCACTTAGAAAGACAGAGGATATTTTTTCTCGCATATTGCATGGCTAATGTACTGATTATATTAGACTGAAATGTAAATATCAACTGAAATGGACCTAATCTGAAATCATTGGCTTGCTAGGTGCTTCAATGAGGAGACGTGCATCTTGATACCGGAAGCGGCGGGATACGTGATGGTGCTGCAGCCCGAGGAGCCCAAGATCAGCCTGAGTGGCATCGACCACTTTGCCCGCGGCGCTGCAGAGTTTGAGAGCCCCGAGGGCGTGACTCTGTTTCCCGAGCTGCGCATTGTCAGCACCATCACCCGCGAGGTTGAGGCTGAAACCGAGCCAGAGGCCGCAGAGGGGGCAGAGGATGACCCCACAGGTACTAAGACGTACCACCCTACTGTAGATCATACCTCCATACTTTAAATAGGTCCACCTTAATCTAGATCTGGGGTAGGCAACTAGATTCAGCCGTGGGCTTATTTTTGTCGGAGTGAATGGTCGGTCGTGAATGGGGGGACGTAAAATAATTATAATTTGTACACTGTAAATGGACCACAACTACTGTAAGCCCAAAAATAGTTTTTTTTTTTTAATACAATCATTTCATACCTCGAATACATTGAGACACGATCACGTCTTTTTATTTTATTTGTGTGAATACTTAGTTAGGAACAGATTTCCTCAATTAAGGACATTTTTTGCTAAAAAAAAATGTATGCCCAAAACTAAAATGTGAAAAAATGTAATAACTTGGGGGAGCCAAAACAAACCAAAAAAAAGCACTCTGTAGATTGTACCCCCTTACTGTAGATCGTGTACCACCTTACAGTTAAGAAATGTTTCTAAACCTTTAAGGTTTCTCAACCAGCAAGCTATGGTCCCTCTTCTTTGAAGTATCCCCTTAAATTCAAACCAACTCTTGAGAACTGACAAACTGTCAGTCAGCCAACCATCTCAGGGACCTGTTGGCGGTCTACAGATCAGAGGTTGGCTGTAGATACAGTGCCTTCGGAAAGTATTCAAATCTTGACATTTTTCACAATTTTTTACATTACAGCCGTATTCTAAAATGGATTAAATAAAAAGGAGGGAGGCCGAGAGAGATGTGGAAAGAGGAGAAGGAGAATGAAAGAAAGGGAGGGGGAGCGATCTAGAGATTGACAGAGACAAAGTGCCGTTGTGGAAAAACAAGCCATATGGGAAAACTTCCCCGAACAACACACCAGTCATTCACAGACAATACCACAGCCAAGATCATGGTTCAGGGCATTTCATTTAAACTCAGTGGTTCTTCTTCCCTACAATTGCAGAGACTGGGCAGATCCCAATTGCTTTCAATAGGAAATATTGGTTCAGGCAGACATGGATGCTCATTTTAGATGCCCTTGTGTCCCTAAGGGCAAATCTGGAGGAGACCCCAATGCACGGGGATTAATTGTACTGGCTGAATTGAATTGGGTTGATATTGGCCAGACCCTGGTATATATCCCAGTGGAAACAAGTAGATAACGCACAGAGGATTAGGCCACCAGTGGCAAGCTGTGGGAGGGAGGAGGAGGGAGCTGTGGAAGGGGGGAGGAGGAGGGAGGGGTTGTTTACTACACAAGCTTTTAGGGAGGGGTTATTTGACCAGCCACGACATCTGTTCATCTATTTGGTCAGATAAAGAACAAGGCAGGGAGTGCTAGGGAGAAGAGAGAAAAAACAGAAGAGGGAGAGCGAGAGATGTGGAAAGGGGAGAAAGAGAATGAAATAAAGGGAGGGTCGAGTGATCTAGAGATTGAGAGAGACAAAGTGCCCTTGTGTAAAACAAGCCATATGGGAAAACAGGGCTTAGAGGTCTACTACCGCTGTTACCTACCAGCTCTGCTGTTCTCATTACCTCTGGTTGATAAACAATGTACAGGACATCATGGGCTGGTTTCCCAGACACAGATTAAGCCTTGTCCTGGACTGAAAAGCTCCATAGTTACCTTTTTATTTTCCTGATATTAAGCAGGTGGTTTCTTTGAAATGACTATTATCCATTGTTACCACATAGTTTCTTAGTAAATACCACCTGTAAAATAAAGCGTAACCATCATCGTCAGTGGAGAATGTCCATTGAAAGTTTGTTTTAGTCTAGGACAAGGTTTAATCTAATTCTGGGGGACAAGCCCCAATAGCTCTGTTAAGAAGATCACATTTTAACAGCGACAATATTCTCTCAAAATTCAAAGGGCTTTATTGGCATGGAAAATGTTACCACATACAGTGGGGCAAAAAAGTATTTAGTCAGCCACCAATTGTGCAAGTTCTCCCACATAAAAAAGATGAGAGGCCTGTACTTTTCATCATAGGTACACTTCAACTATGACGGACAAAATGAGAAAAAAAATCCAGAAAATCACATTCTAGGATTTTTAATGAATTTATTTGCAAATTATGGTGGAAAATAAGTATTTGGTCACCTACAAACAAGCAAGATTTCTGGCTCTCAAAGACCTGTAACTTCTTCTTTAAGAGGCTTCTCTATCCTCTACTCGTTACCTGTATTAATGGCACCTGTTTGAACTTATCAGTATAAAAGACACCTGTCCACAACCTCAAACAGTCACACTCCAAACTCCACTATGGCCAAGACCAAAGAGCTGTCAAAGGACACCAGAAACAAAATTGTAGACCTGCACCACGCTGGGAAGACTGAATCTGCAATAGGTAAGCAGCTTGGTTTGAAGAAATCAACTGTGGGAGCAATTATTAGGAAATGGAAGACATACTGATAATCTCCCTCGATCTGGGGCCCCACGCAAGATCTTACCCCGTGGGGTCAAAATGATAACAAGAACGGTGAAAAAAAATCCCAGAACCACACGGGGGGACCTAGTGAATGACCTGCAGAGAGCAGGGACCAAAGTATTAAAGCCTACCATCAGTAACACACTACGCCGCCAGGGACTCAAATCCTGCAGTGCCAGACGTGTCCCCCTGCTTAAGCCAATACATGTCCAGGCCCGTCTGAAGTTTGCTAGAGAGCATTTGGATGATCCAGAAGAAATATAACTTTTTGGTAAAAACTCAACTCGTCGTGTTTGGAGGACAAAGAATGCTGAGTTGCATCCAAAGAACACCATACCTACTGTGAAGCATGGGGGTGGAAACATCATGCTTTGGGCTGTTTTTCTGCAAAGGGACCAGGATGACTGATCCGTGTAAAGGAAAGAATGAATGGGGCCATGTATCGTGAGATTTTGAGTGAAAACCTCCTTCCATCAGCAAGGGCATTGAAGATGAAACGTGGCTGGGTTTTTCAGCATGACAATGATCCCAAACACACCGCCCAGGCAACGAAGGAGTGGCTTCGTAAGAAGCATTTCAAGGTCCTGGAGGGGCCCATCCAGTCTCCAGATCTCAACCCCATAGAAAATCTTTGGAGGGAGTTGAAAGTCCGTGTTGCCCAGCAACAGCCCCAAACTATCACTGCTCTAGAGGAGATCTGCATTAGCAGGAATGTGCCAAAATACCAGCAACAGTGTGTGAAAACCTTGCGAAGACTTACAGAAAACGTTTGATCTCTGTCATTGCCAACAAAGGGTATATAACAAAGTAAAGAGAAACTTGTGTTATTGTCCAAATACTTATTTTCCACCATAATTTGCAAATAAATTCATTAATCCTACAATGTGATTTTCGGGATTTTTTTTCTTCTCATTTTGCCTGTCATAGTGTACCTATGATGAAAAATACACGCCTCTCTCATCTTTTTAAGTGGGAGAACTAGCACAATTGGTGGCTGACTAAATACTTTTTTTGCCCCACTGTACATAAATTCCCACAGCAAACGTACAGATTTAACAAAAAAATCAATCTTCTTCCCCCCTCTTTTCTCAGTTCAAGAGACGGTAGTGTCGGAGGAGATCATGCACAACCTGGACACATGTGAGGTGACTGCGCTGGGCGATGAGCTAGACGGAGAGCATGAGACCTTGGAGGTGGACCAGGCCCAGGTCCAGCAGCGCGGCCTGGAGATGACCTCCTCCAACCTGGGTCTCGTCCTGACAGGTTTGTCTAGGATGGCTAAGCTAGACTAGGCTGTTTGGCTATGGTAGGCTAGACTTTTCCCCCCATAATGCATAAAAAACATATCCTTCATCAACCCTCCTGTCTGCTATGTGCTAACAATGAGTGCCGGACCTGCCTTTAGCTACACTTTCCCAAACTAAATCTTTACTTGACAAGCCTCCTCTCCATGTCCCAGGCGTCAACACCATGGCCAACTATGAGCAGGTCCTGCACCTGATTCGCTACAAGAACTGGCACACAGAGGCTCTCTTTGACAGGAAGTTCAAGTTGTTCTGCTCCGAACTCAACGGCCGCTACATCAGCAACGACTTCAAGGTCGAGGTATGACTGAGCGTTTACTGTTTTTACCTCACCCATACGGCAACTGCTGTCACTTCTTCAGTATAGAGACTGATGTAAAAGAATCCCTAGTCACTGTGTTAGGGATATTAACCCTTTTATGTCATAAACAATTATGAACAACAATTGGTGAAGTGAACAACTAACAATGGAAAAGCTTCAGTAATACTTAACACTTTGATTCTGTGGTCTGTCTGTAACTCTGGACTTTTTCTTTGTTTCTCTCGATTTAAAAAAAAAAAAAATTTGTGCATGCATGTGCCTACCCCCAGGTTAGTGTGATCCACACAGCCAACCCCATGGACCATGCTAATAATGCCATGGTGCAGCCCAATTTCATCAACCCAGTGCACCACGCATCTGTGGACCTGTCCGGACACAACCTGGTCAACGCTCACCAGGCTTCAGGTAAAACCACTAATGCTAACCTCACTCATTAGCCTGTCTGTGCAAGTGAGGTGAGCGTGTGAATAACGGTATACATGAAAAGATTAAGTAAAAATTTGAACCACTGGTAAAAAAAAAAAATACTGAACAACCTTAGTACAACATGTTAGCCTTTTGGTATAATGGTTCTGGAATGACAGTCACAGGGACCACAGAGCCCTGGTCAGGATGTACCCCCTTAACTAATTTGGTGTCAGTGTCAGGAGTAGGATACCACCATTGAAAGCCTGTCCCGGCTGAGTTTTAGGCACAGTTAATTTCTGAGGCATGGTTCTACTATTTTTTATAATTTATGTGTTTACTGAAATATATAGCAGTCTACTAAAGTAATCAGACCTATACTTACTATAATGAACTGCTTCAGTAACTATTCAGCTTTAATTTGACATTTAACACACCCACTACCATACAAATATTTTTAGACAGCTGAAGCAAGCGCACATTTTCTTGTTTAGTCATCGTAGCCTAGTGGTTAGAGCGTTGGACTAGTAAACCGGAAGGTTGCGAGTTCAAACCCCCGAGCTGACAAGGTACAAATCTGTCGTTCTGCCCCTGAACAGGCAGTTAACCCACTGTTCCCAGGCCGTCATTGAAAATAAGAATATGTTCTTAACTGACTTGCCTGGTTAAATAAAGGTAAAATAAAAATAAAAATAAATATTTATCTTACCCTAGAAGTGTTTACTTTGCAGGCTGACAAACATCTATTGTAATGCAATGTTAACTTGAGGTATCTACAAAACAAGTTTTGCAGTCACATAACCAAAAAGGAAGGCTACATACAGCAAATCATTTTTCCTAAAATTACTTTTTGTGATTCGCAAATGAAACGTTTGATTCACATGATTCAATTCACTGCGATTTAACAGTATCCTACTAACTACTGCAATGGAGAAGTGAGTTGACTTTTGTCAAAAATAGATTAAAATAATCGATTCACATGAATCAAATAAATCATTAAAAACATGTCAAACAAAAAAATGATTTAATGTGAGGCGGGGCATCCGTTAAACAGTAAATCAACTTTGTTAGGCATTAGCTTTAGCATAATTAGCCTCTTTGGGCTAGCTACCAATATGCATCATAAGCACTACACAAGCCTTCTATTTAATCAAAACTGCAAAATTGGGTGTGCTGTGCCAACAGTCTGTCTCAGTCCACACAGGTATACACAGCTTGAATTCAAATAAATATAGATTTATTTTTGTATTTCTTTAATTACCCCAAACCTCCCTTTTCCCTGTATGTGGTGAATGCGGTTTTGTGGCAACCCGAAATGGCCTCGACACTGCTTTGGAATGAATAGTAATCCATAGATTTAGAATACCAGAAACGCTAAAACTCTTGTATATTTATTTCTATGATACACCCATCTTGGATTGGACAATTCCAGATCCCCCATTTTCTCCCACAATACTTGCTGTAGATTATTTTACTCATCTCTTGTTAAAGTTAATCCTAACCTCATAATCAAACAGCTAATCTGTTAAATGTTTTGCTCTAAAATAAATAAATAAATCCCTCTTGGTCAGACCGGGGCGAGCTTTCCCCATAGATTTACGTAAATTAACCAAAAGTAGGGCACATGAAATATTTATCGGTTGCCTGGTTTTTAGTTTGGGGATTACATTTGAGTGCCGTCGGTCCTTCCGCGACATCTGGACGGCCAGGAATCTGAGCACAACCTTTATTTATGTTTTTTTTTTGAGGGTTGTAATCTCCAGTGCTGAGAGTGCTTAATAAACCATGTAGCCTACATGACAGGGCTAGTACATACTTGTGTACCCATGGCCAGATAAGAGTAGAGAAGGTTGGCAGAGGACAGTCAAAATCTAAGAGGAGATATACATTGTTATTAGCCAGTTGTAACTGCTAAAGTCAGGAAGAGTAGTCGCACAACCTGGCTCCAATGTATCGTAACACCCTACTAAAACCCCATCAAGACTGTGAGATTACACCAGGGCCATTTATTTATCAAGCATCTCAAAGTTGGAGCGCTGATCGAGGATGTCTGTAATAATCAGATTCATGATGATCTGATCGTAGATCAGCACTCCTACTCTGTGACACTTCGTAAATGGATCCAGGTCCAACGGTCCTCCATTATGATCACACAATGTGACAGCGCAGCAAAATACCAAAAGTGTGTGTGTGTGTGTATAAAAGTGGCTTTTGATTCTTTACAATGTGTAGATCCTTTTCTTCTTCTTTCAACCTAACAATGATGAAATCCCCATACAGTCAGTTTTTCTATCAGAAAATCTCTTTATTTTACAATATAAATTACATGAATACAGGCATAAACATAATGGTACATTACATTTAGCAGAAACAGAATACCAAGATGCTGAGTTGAATTGTAGTGTACAAACATCAACAACTGCATAAAAACAGTTAAACTACACACTAAATATCTGAGCTCATGTCCAGTTGATGAGGGTGTCCTCAGATTTTGTAATACAATTGATATACTTGGTGAAAGAGACAGAGACACAGAAAAGGGGGGCAGGGAAGCCTGATTTAGTTGCTGCTGCTCTTGTAACCAACGCTGGGAGACTGGTTGAATTGTCATAGAGATGGACTTCAGGGAATCGCTGTTACTTTTCCAGTTGTACCAGGTGGAAACATGGCTGTGTCACATACCCCCACATATAGACACCATTTGGGTTGGCAAAATGGCAGGCATTGTATCAAAATCCACCCATCAAGGTTACCACACAACTTGAAGAATGTCCATCTTGGTCAAAGTGGACCACTTTGATCCGCTGTGGTAGGTTAAGGATTCATCGAAGAAAAAATGTGGATACTGAGTTTAGTAAAATACTACATACATCTTCTCAAGCTGACAGTCCCCGAAATCGGGCAATAGAATTACTTTAAAAAATATATGTATGTTTACATTATTTTATTGATTTTCCACCGTTTTATAAGTCAGCCATCCAGACCTTCCTAAGACCATGTAAGGGTCCTCTGTCGCATAAAGTTGCATTTGCCTCCCTCTGGTGGTCGGCTGCATCATTACACTGATTTATATGGCTTCAATGCAATGTTACCTCAAAGGGGCGTTCCTTAGAAAAACATTTATCCAGCTCGAATTCTTCATGGCATAGCAATCGCTGATTTTGTTTCGAGCAGGTGGATACATTACTTTCATAGCTCTATGATAAGGAATGTGACATACACACTTCCTTAAACCTAAAATAAGTGAAGAAGTAATTTTATGTGGAAGTCGCACAATTGCATATGCTCAGAATTAGGGATGCACGGATATGACATTTTCTTTGCCAAAAAAAACAATACGGATATAAAAAAATGTTGCAGCCTTTAAGTATTCTAGTACAGTTAAATAGTTGAAACACACACTGACCAAAAGGTTATTTTGTTGGCATTTATGTACATCCCCATTACCAGTAAAACATAATCAAAACCTATTTCACTTACTTGCTGTGCTGTTTCATTGTTCATTTGTTCAGTCGTTTCATTCTCAACCAGGATTTCATCATACGTGTCAAGCAGTGAAGTTTCAGCTGTCTGTCCGTGGCCTCTCTTCCACGGTGGGCACTGTCACTGTGTCTGATTTCATCTTGTCCAGCTGTGTCTGTAACATTTCATGTAAACCCTATTTCTTGTCTGCATCGAAGTAGCGGTTCTTGTACCTAGCATCTAGCCTGGTGGCGACACAGTAAAGAGGCTCAGAGAGAATGCCACCGAATCGCTTGTTCACAGACTAGCAGAGTACTTTTCCAAGCATTTTTGATGAGCAGGCCTTTCAATGCCATGACCGGGTATCCCGTCTGCTACAGACGCAGTTGAGCTTATTTCTAGAGTCAGTTGTTCAAATGGAGCTGGGAGTGTTCATGTTTAAAAAATGCCATTGAAATGGCAGCAGCAGTATGAGAACTAGCACATTTTTGAGCATGCAATATGGCTTTCCTCAGTACGAAATCTTTGTCGACCCACTGTGCTGTCAGACTCCTAATGCTCATGGGGTTGACATCGCTGGTCCAAATGTCAGTCGTGAAGCTAATAGAGGTGACACCCATAGCAAGTAGCTCATGAATGTGAGTTTCAACAATACTGTGTAACTCTTTATTTTAAGAATGTGAAATGTCAGGATAATAGTAGAGTGATTTATTTAAACTTTCTATTTATTTCATCACATTCCCAGTGGGTCAGAAGTTTACATACACCCATTTAGTATTTGGTAGCATTGCCTTTAAATTGTTTAACTTTGGCCAAACGTTTTGGGTAGCCTTCCACAAGCTTCCCACAGTAAGTTGGGTGAATATTGGCCGATTCCTCCTGACAGAGCTGGTGTAACTGAGTCAGGTTTGTAGGGCTCCTTGCTCACACACGCTTTCTCAGTTCCGCCCACAAATTTTCTATGGGATTGAGGTCAGGGCTTTGTGATAGCCACTTCAATATCTTGACTTTGTTGTCCTTAAGCCATTTTGCCACATCTTTGGAAGTATGCTTGGGGTCATTGTCCATTTCGAAGACCCATTTGCGACCAAGCTTTAACTTCCTGACTGATGTCTTGAGATGTTGCTTCAATATATCCACGTAATTTTCTATTTTGTTAAGTGCACCAGTCCCTCCTGCAACAAAGCACCCCCACAACATGATGCTGCCACCCCCATACTTACCGGTTGGGATGGTGTTCTTCGGGTTGCAAGCATCCCCCTTTTTCCTCCAAACATAATGATGGTCATTATAGCCAAACAGTTCTATTTTTGTTTCATCAGACCAGAGGATATTTCTCCAAAAAGTACGATCTTTGTCCCCATATGCAGTTGCAAACCGTAGTCTGGCTTTTTTATGGCGGTTTTGGAGCAGTGGTTTCTTCCTTGCTGAGCGGCCTTTCAGGTTATGTCGATATATGACTTGTTTTACTCTGGATATAGATACTTTTGTACCTGTTTCCTCCAGCATCTTCACAAGGTCCTTTGCTGTTGTTCTGGGATTGATTTCCATCTTTCGCAACAAGTACGTTCATCTCTAGGAGACAGAACACGTCTCCTTCCTGAGCGGTATGACGGCTGCGTAGTCCCATGGGGTTTATACTTGCGTTACTATTGTTTGTACAGATGAACGTGGTACCTTCAGGCGTTTGGAAATTGCTCCAAAGGATGAACCAGACTTGTAGTCTACAAATCTTTTTCTGAGGTCTTGGCTGATTTCTTTTGATTTTCCCATGATGTCAATCAAAGAGGCACTGAGTTTGAAGGTAGGCTTCGAAATACATCCACAGGTATACTGCCAATTGACTCAAATTATGTCAATTAGCCTATCAGAAGCTTCTAAAGCCATGACATCGTTTTCTGGATTTTTCCAAGCTGTTTAAAGGCACAGTCAACTTAGTGTAGGTGAACTTCTGACCCACTGCAATTGTGATAGTGACTTATAAGTTAAATAATCTGTCTGTAAACAATTATTGAAAAAAGTACTTGGTGTCCTAACCGACTTGCCAAACCTATAGTTTGTTAACGAGAAATTTGTGGAGTGGTTGAAAAATGAGTTTTCATGACTCCAACGTAAGTGTATGTAAACGTCCAACTTTAAAAAAAATCTAAATCAAATTTGATTTGTCACATACACATGGTTAGCAGATGTTAATGCGAGTGTAGCGAAATGCTTGTGCTTCTCCTTCCAACAATGCAGTAATAACCAACAAGTAATCTAACTAACAATTCCAAAACTACTGTCTTACACTTGTGTGTATAAGGGGATAAAGAATATGTACATAAAGATATATGAATGAGTGATGGTACAGAGCGGCATAGGCAAGATGCAGTAGATGGTATCGAGTACAGTATATACATATGGGATGAGTATGTAAACAAAGTGGCATAGTTAAAGTGGCTAGTGATACATGTATTACATAAAGATGCAGTAGATGATATAGAGTACAGTATATACGTATACATATGAGATGAATAATGTAGGGTATGTAAACATTATATTAGGTAGCATTGTTTAAAGTGGCTAGTGATATATTTTACATTTCCCATCAATTCCCATTATTAAAGTGGCTGGAGTTGAGTCAGTGTGTTGGCAGCAGCCACTCAATGTTAGTGGTGGCTGTTTAACAGTCTGATGGCCGTGAGATAGAAGCTGTTTTTCAGTCTCTCGGTCCCAGCTTTGATGCACCTGTACTGACCTCGCCTTCTGGATGATAGCGGGGTGAACAGGCAGTGGCTCGGGTGGTTGTTGTCCTTGATGATCTTTATGGCCTTCCTGTAACATCGGGTGATGTAGGTGTCCTGGAGGGCAGGTAGTTTGCCCCCAGTGATGCGTTGTGCAGACCTCACTACCCTCTGGAGAGCCTTACGGTTGTGGGCTGAGCAGTTGCCGTACCAGGCGGTAATACAGCCTGCCAGGATGCTCTCGATTGTGCATCTGTAGAAGTTTGTGAGTGCTTTTGGTGACAAGCCAAATTTCTTCAGCTTCCTGAGGTTGAAGAGGCGCTGCTGCACCTTCTTCACAATGCTGTCTGTGTGGGTGGACCAATTCAGTTTGTCTGTGATGTGTATGCCGAGGAACTTTAAAACTTGCTACCCTCTCCACTGCTGTTCCATCGATGTGGATAGGGGGGTGTTCCCTCTGCTGTTTCCTGAAGTCCACAATCATCTCCTTTGTTTTGTTGACGTTGAGTGTGAGGTTATTTTCCTGACACCACACTCCGAGGGCCCTCACCTCCTCCCTGTAGGCCGTCTCGTCGTTGTTGGTAATCAAGCCTACCACTGTTGTGTCGTCCGCAAACTTGATGATTGAGTTGGAGGCGTGCGTGGCCATGCAGTCGTGGGTGAACAGGGAGTACAGGAGAGGGCTCAGAACGCACCCTTGTGGGGCCCCAGTGTTGAGGATCAGCGGGGTAGAGATGTTGTTGCCTACCCTCACCACCTGGGGGCGGCCTGTCAGGAAGTCCAGTACCCAGTTGCACAGGGCGGGGTTGAGACCCAGGGTCTCGAGCTTGATGACAAGCTTGGAGGGTACTTGTCATCAAGGTGCTTCTACACCTGCATTGCTTGCTGTTTGGGGTTTTAGGCTGGGTTTCTGTACAGCACTTTGAGATATCAGCTGATGTACGAAGGGCTATATAAATAAATTTGATTTGATTTGACTATGGTGTTAAATGCCGAGCTGTAGTCGATGAACAGCATTCTCACATAGGTATTCCTCTTGTCCAGATGGGTTAGGGCAGTGTGGTTGAGATTGCATCGTCTGTGGACCTACTTGGGCGGTAAGCAAATTGGAGTGGGTCTAGGGTGTCAGGTAGGGTGGAGGTGATATGGTCCTTGACTAGTCTCTCAAAGCACTTCATGATGACTGAAGTGAGTGCTACGGGGCGGTAGTCGTTTAGCTCAGTTACCTTAGCTTTCTTTGGAACAGGAACAATGGTGGCCCTCTTGAAGCTTGTGGGAACAGCAGACTGGGATAGGGATTGATTGAATAGTCTGTAAACACACCAGCCAGCTGGTCTGCGCATGCTCTGAGGGCGCGGCTGGGGATGCCGTCTGTCCTTCTGTAGCTCAGTTGGTAGAGCATGGCGCTTGTAACGCCAGGGTAGTGGCCTGCAGCCTTGCGAGGGTTAACACGTTTAAATGTTTTACTCACCTCGGCTGCAGTGAAGGAGAATGTATGCACACATGACTGTAATGTTTTGGTTGCTAAATGGCCGTGTCATGTTTTGGTTGCAGGCCGTGTCAGTGGCACTGTATTGTCCTCAAAGCGGGCAAAAAAGTTATTTAGTCTGCCTGGGAGCAAGACATCCTGGTCCGTGACGGGGCTGGTTTTCATTTTGTAATCCGTGATTGACTGTAGACCCTGCCACATACCTCTTGTGTCTGAGCCGTTGAATTGAGATTCTACTTTGTCTCTATACTGACGCTTAGCTTGTTTGATTTCCTTGCGGAGGGAATAGCTACACTGTTTGTATTCGGTCATATTTCCGGTCACCTTGCCCTGATTAAAAGCAGTGGTTTGCACTTTCAGTTTCACGCAAATGCTGCCATCAATCCACGGTTTCAGGTTTGGGAATGTTTTAATCGTTGCTATGGGAACGACATCTTCAACGCACGTTCTAATGAACTCGCACACCGAATCAGCGTATTTGTCAGTGTTGTTGTCTGACGCAATACGAAACATATCCCAGTCCACGTGATGGAAGCAGTCTTGGAGCGTGGAATCAGATTGGTCGGACCAGCGTTGAACAGACCTCAGCGTGGGAGCTTCTTGTTTTAGTTTTTGTCTGTAGGCAAGGATCAACAAAATGGAGTCGTGGTCAGCTTTTCCGAAAGGAGGGCGGGGCAGGGCCTTATATGCGTCGCGGAAGTTAGAATAGCAGTGATCCAAGGTTTTGCCAGCCCTGGTTGCGCAATCGATATGCTGATACAATTTAGGGAGTCTTGTTTTCATTAGCCTTGTTAAAATCCCCAGCTACAATGAATGCAGCCTCAGGATGTATGGATTCCAGTTTGCAAAGAGTCAAATAAAATTAGTTCAGAGCCATCGATGTGTCTGCTTGGGGGGGAATATATACGGCTGTGATTAAAATTCGTAGAGAATTTCCTTGGTAGATAATTTGATTGTGAGGAATTCTAAATCAGGTGAACAGAAGGACTTGAGTTCCTGTATGCTTTTGTGACCACACCACGTCTCGTTAGCCATAAGGCATACGCCCCCGCCCCTCTTCTTACCAGAAAGATGTTTGTTTCTGTCGGCGCGATGCGTGGAGAAACCAGCTGGCTGCACAGACTCCGATAGCGTCTCTCCAGTGAGCCATGTTTCCGTGAAGCAAAGAACGTTACAGTCTCTGATGTCCCTCTGGAATGCTACCCTTGCTCGGATTCCATCAACCTTGTTGTCAAGAGACTGGACATTGGCGAGAAGTATACTGGGGAGTGGTGCACGATGAGCCCGTCTCCGGAGTCTGACCAGAAGACCGCTACGTTTCCCTCTTTTACAAAGTCGTTTTTTTGGATCGACCGGCTGGGATCCATTCCGTTGTCCTGGGTGAAAGACAGAACACAGGATCTGCTTCGCGAAAGTCATATTCTTGGTCGTACTGATGGTGAGTTGACGCTGCTCTTATATTCAGTAGTTCTTCTCGACTGTATGTAATGAAACCTAAGATGACCTGGGGTACTAATGTAAGAAATAACACGTAAAAAAAACAAACTGCATAGTTTCCTAGGAACGCGAAGCGGCCATCTCTGTCGGCGCCGGAAGTATGTCTTGTGGGATACTTCAACTGTATGTTTGGTAAAGTAATAAAGAAGGTGAAATAATTGGGGTACATGTTCCTAAAGCAGATTACACCTATACTGAACAAAAATATAAACGCAACATGAAACATGAGACCAACACTTTACACGAGCTGAAATAAAAGATCCCAGAAATGTGCACAAATTTGTTTACATCCCTTTTAGTGAGCATTTCTTATTTGCTAGCTAAAATAATACATCAATCTGACAGCTGTGACATATCAAGAAACTGATTAAACAGCATGATCATTACACAGGTGCATCTTGTGCTGGGGACTATAATAGGCCACTCTAAAATGTGCAGTTTTGTCACACAACACAATGCCACAGATATCTAAAGTTTTGAAGGAGCGTGCAATTGGCATGCTGACTGCAGGAATGTCCACCAGAGCTGTTGCCAGAGAATTGAAGGTTAATTTCTCTAGCAAAAGCCGCCAACAACGTCTACATGTAACCACACCAGCCCAGGACCTCCACCTGCGGGATCGCCTGAGACCAACCATCCGGACAGCTAATGAACCTGAGGAGTATTTCTAATTAGTCTTTTTTTAATGTTGAGAAGAAGTCATTCTGATTGGATGGGCCTGGCTCCCCAATGGGTGGGTCTATGGATGCGCCCCTGACCAGTCATGTGAAATCCATAGATTAGTGCCTAATGAATTTATTTCACGGATTTATTTCCTTATATGAACTGTAACTCGGTAAAATTGTTGCATGTTGCGTTTTGTATTTTTGTTCAGTGTAGTCTGATGCAGTTTTAGTAAGCAAATTAAATGGGACCTGTGGAACGTGTGGGGGGGGGAATCGAACTTTCCAAAAACAACCATCCCATTAAACCCAACAACTCTCGCCAACTCTTCTATCCATGCACCATGAATCAAATCAATATTTATTTCACCTTAATTTAACTTGGCAAATCAGTTAAGAACAAATTCTTATTTACAACGATGGCCTACCCCGGCCAAACCCTAACCCGGACGACGCTGGGCCAATTGTGCGCCGCCCTATGGGACTCCCCAATCATGGCCGGTTGTGATACAGCCTGCTTATTTAAAGTGAATTTAAATTCACAAATTCACAACACTCTTCACAGTAAAAGAGAGAGAGATAATACAAGCAGGAAGAAATAAAATGCATAAATATGGGAACATAAAACAAACAACAACAATACAAAGACATTGATTAAAAGACAGAGCTAAATAACAGTAAATAAATTGATTAAAGGACAGGCTAAAAAGGTGGGGTATCAAATGTGATTTTAAAACCTCAACTGTACCTTCTTTCTTTTTAAATCAGGTGATAAATGAGCTGAAAAGGAGACTAGAGTAGGACTTTAAGTCTTACCCAGCCCAAGAAGTGAAGATGGTTTGTGTGTGTGCGTGCATACGTGTGTGTGTGAGCTTGCATGCGTACATTTGTCCTAATACACACTGTGTGTGTTGTCCCCAGTGGTCCCCAGTGCCGCCACCATCGTCATTGTGGTGTGTGTCAGCTTCCTGGTGTTCATGATCATCCTGGGCGTGTTCCGGATCCGATCAGCCCACCAGCACACCATGAGGGACACAGAGGGCGGCAAGGAGAATGAGATGGACTGGGATGACTCGGCCCTCACCATCACAGTCAACCCCATGGAGGTAATATCTTATAAATCATTTAGCAGACACCTTTTTATCCAATAGTAGTACAAAAAAATTATATAGTATTGTGTGCGTTTTTTTTATCCAAAGCAACATGCAGTTGTGTGCTGGAATCGAACCCACGATCCTGACGTTGCATGCACAATGCTCTACCAACTGAGACACACGAGACCAACAGAGATGGAGCAACCGATCATTCAAAAACAAATAGACCACACGGGCACACTGTAATGCTCCAAAAAGGTTTCCCTTTGGTCAAAGCCTTGCACTGAAATAGCAAATCCTCAGTTGAAACAATAACAAAAAGCTGCGGGAAGGGCCCGGAGAAATGTAACCACTCTCAAATGCATAGACAGAGCAATGGATGCAAGGACTGACAATACATGGTCTCAAACGTATCATTTTAACTACACTGAACAAAAAATATAAAAGCAACATGTAAAGTACATGTAAATAAAAATCACATGTTCTATACGGACAAATTTTTTATTTCTCTCAAATTCTTGGCACATATTTGTTTACATCCATGTTAATGAGCATTTATCCTTTGCCAAGATAATCCATCCACCTAAAAGGTGTGGCATATCAAGAAGCTGACTAAACTGCATGATCATTACACAGGTGCACCTTGTGCTGCAAAATGTGCAGTTTTGTCACACAACACAATGCCACAAATGTCTCAACTTTTGAGGGAGAGTGCAATTGGCATGCTGACTGCATTAATGTCCACCAGAGCTGTTGCCAGAGAATTTAATGTTAATTTCTCTACCACAAAGCACCTCCAATGTTGTTTTAGAGAATTTGGCAGTACGTCCAACCGGTCTCACAACCGCAGACCACGTGTATGGCGTTGTGTGGGCGAACTGTTTGCTGATGTCAACGTTGTGAACAGAGTGCCCCTTGGTCGCGGTGGGGTTATTGTATGGGCAGGCATAAGCTACGGACAACAAACACAATTGCATTATATTGATGGCAATTTGCATGCCCAGAGATCCAGTGACAAGATCCTGTCACCCATTGACATGTCATCCATTGAGCATGTTTGGGATGCTCTTGATCAATGTGCACGACAGCATATTCGAGTTCCAGCCAATATATATCAACTTTGCACAGCCATTGAAGAGGAGTGGGACAACATTCCACAGGCCACAATCAACAGCCTGATCAACTCTATGCGGAGGAGATGTGTCGCGCTGCATGAGGCAAATGGTGGTCACACCAGATACTGACTGGTTTTCTGACCCAACCCCCTACCTTGTTTTTTCAAAGGTACTTGTGACCAACAGATGCATAACTGTATTTCCAATCATGTGAAATCCATAGATTAGGGCCTAATGAATGTATTTCAATTGAATGATTTCCTTACATGAACTGTAACGCAGTAAAAAAATGGAAATTGTTTGCATGTGCATTTATTTTTGTTTGGTATATGTTTTGAGGCTATACAGTGTTTAAATGTACAATGGTTACAAAGATCGGAGTAAAACAAGCATATATTTTGGGTTCTGATTGGGTGTGACAGTTGAACTAAGCTCATAAGTTACTAATTGATTCTTGAAAAAAAAAATTATAATAATTTATATGTCCAAAATTGGTATAGCAACTGCAGATTGCCCCTTTTTAAAGGCATAGTTTTGGTATTTTTACATATATATATATATATATATATATATATATATATTTATTTATTTATGTATTTGTTTCCATGTCTGTAGACTGCTTTTAAGGTTTGGAAAGAATTATTAAATGAATATGTAAAAATGCTGAACTATCCCTTTTAGCAAAAACAATGGGTGTATTCAACAGCCAGAGGTGGAAAAAGTACAAAATTGTCATACTTGAGTGAAAGTAAAGATACCTTAATATAAAATGACTTGAGTAAAAACGAATCACCCAGTAAAATACTACATGAGTAAAATACTAAAAGTATCAGATTTGAAATGTATTTAAGTTCAGTGGTGGAAAAAATACTCATCAAATTCCTTATATTTAGCAAACCAGATGGCACACTTTCCTTTTTTTATTATTTTTTTGACAGCTAGGGGCAACTCCAACACTCATAATTTACAAAGGAAGCATTTATGTTTAGTGAGTCCACCAGATCGTAGGCAGTAGGGATGACCAGGGACGTTCTCTTAATAAGTGTGTGAATTGGACCTTTTTCCTGTAATGCTAAGCATTCAAATTATAACTAGTACTTTAGGGTGTCAGAGAAAATGTATGGAGTAAAAAGTACATAATTTTATTTTAGAATGTAGTGAAGTAAAAGAGGTAAAAAATATAAATAGTAAAGTACAGATACCCCCAAAAATGATTTAAGTAGTATTTTTACTTAAGTACTTTACATCACTGTGCAAAGCTGTCATCAAGGGTGGCTACTTTAAAGAATATAAAATATATTTTAATTTGTTTAACTATTCTTTGGTTACTACATGATTCCATGTGTAATGTCATAGTTTTTATGTCTTCACTATTATTCTACAATGTAGAAAATAGAAAAATAAAGAAAAACTTGAATGAGTAGGTGTCCAAACTTTTGACGGGGTGTGTGTGTGTGTGTGTGTGTGTAGAAATAATAAAGGCAACACAGGAAAAAAAGAGGAAGCTATAAAAAGGGTCGGTGCCAATACCAAACGTACAATGTGCAGGGATACTGGAGTATTTGAGGTAGATATTTACATGTGGATGGGGATTAGGTTTAAGTGACTGGGTATCAAGATAAATAATAATAGTTAACAGTATGGCAGCAGCATAAGTGTTGGTCACAGCCTACGCAGCTGCTGATCGGGTTCCTCCACTTCCTTCAGATCTTTCTCATAATCACTTAATAATGTGTGAAAGACTGACCCTCTCTCTCCCTCTTTCCTCTGGTAGACTTATGAGGACCAGCACAGCAGTGAGGAGGAGGAAGAAGAAGAGGAGGAGAGCGAGGAAGGTGAGGAGGAAGATGACATCACAAGTGCTGAGTCGGAGAGCAGCGAGGATGAGGAGGCCGGAGAGCCAGAGGACCAGCAGGGTGCCAGCAGACAGCAGCAGCTGGAGTGGGACGACTCCACACTCACCTACTAACATATACACACACTCATACATTTTCACATGCACATGCAAACACACACTTCTTACACACACTCATATACACATACACCTCACAGGAGGTTGGTGCCACATTAATTGGGGAGAACGGGCTCGTGGTAATGACTGGAGCAGGAGTGGAATGGTATCAAATACATGGTTTCCAGGTGTTTGATGCCATTCCATTTGCTCCGTTCCTGCCATTTATTATGAGCCGTTCTACCCTCAGCAGCCTCCTGTGATACACACACTTCTCTCACACACTCATATACATACTCTAACACACATGACTCATAGAATTTCTCATCCTCACTACCCCTCCTAAACAGTGGGGGCACACCCTTACAAATTCCTTACCGAGGAGCCATGATGTAAAAACAAAACACAAATCCCCCTTAAAAGCGATATATTGTCAAGGTTTCCCTGTCGTCATCTTAGTGGTGGTACTCTGTGTAGTATAGTAATCACCGGATCGCTGATTTCTTACTTTTTTAATTTTGAATGTTTTATTCCCGGGAAGACTTGGCCAACATTTGCATTTTGTTTTGAGCTACCGTGAGGAAACAACCTTGCACTTTTGTTTAGTTCTTTACTGATGTAAGGCTTTCAAAATGGAGAATGATTTTTAAAAATGTATATTCCTTGCACATCTGTTTTAGATTTGTTTGCCGCTAAACGAGAGAAGCTTTGACTTTTTTTTTCTTTGTGCTTGAGTTGTAGTCCGGCGAGTGAAACGAGATTACGTTTCAGACACGTAGACCGCATATTTACATTTTTCTCCTTTTAGTGCATGAGGATATTTGAACAAGTCATATGTGTAGATGAATAAATTGCTTTTTAATATTTTGTAAATATGAAGAAACCATGTAATTAGTCAATGTGTTAGTGAAGGCCTAAACAAATGGGTCCAATATCTAAAAAGACGCAGTACGTCGTGTAGAATATATGTCACAAAGGCTATAGCATGTTGCACATTTTTTGGCAAAGCTCTTCCGTCATACTTGTACAAAATGTCCGCTTCAAGAAGAGCAACCCAGACCCAGAACTGTACACAAAGGTTTCTATGGCAAAGTGTTGCTCATTTTGTCTTTTCATTTGCAAGGAGGTAGTTATTTCTTTGCTTAGTGGGGACAGGACTGGTCGGTTTTGCTTTCGGCTCCTCACATGCCACACCTCACATGCTATATACATAAGGGCGGGAGGTAGCCTAGCGGTTAGAGCATTGGGCCAGTAACAAAGGTAGCTAGTTCGAATCCCCGAGCCGACAAGTTTATAAATCTGTCAATGTGCCCTTGAGCAAGACACATAATCTTAATTGCTCCAGGGTCGCTGTTGATAATGTCAGACCATGGCCGAGACCCCACTCTCCGACGGTGTCTCAGGGAGAGTTGGGATATGCAAAAAACACATTTCCAATTCACGTGTGAAATGGGACAAATATAAGCACCCACCAAATTATGATTATTTCTTTGCTTGACTTGCACAGGTGGCAATGCTGTACTCAAGGCGACAATGTATTTAATTCCCATTCTCGTCTGTTATTGTACAGAAGGTAATTTGAGGTCAAGATGATCACGTTCAGTAAACCACAGTCCGATGTAGCTTAAGGTACTAAGAAAACAGCCAGCTTCTGCAGTTCCGCTATCAATTCACAATGAGTGTAGATATTAATATTTCTGCACATTAGGACCAGCAGAGAATTACACTCCATCTGCAGTTTTAAAAAGCCCTTCCATATTCCAGTCCTGCCGTTGCATCAAAAATATTAGAACAAAAATACAAACGAATCTCAGCATACAGACGGACCTGAGGCGTATGGTTCGTCTAGCTTTAGGAGGGCTCAATTCAATAGCACGGCTGCTGTCGTTCTTTGGAAGAGAAATTAAATGCGAGAACTTTTTGTCTGCTTCATTGCAAAAAAACATATTTTTTAAGGATTTTTTTCATGGCATGGCTATTTAACCTGAAATAATATATTAGATGCATTTTTAAACGGTTTTCTCATTACAGTTGAGCGTAGTCTCACTGCAGTTGTTTTACTTATTTGAAGGATATTGAAACCTAAGTCATAACAAATACGAATAAATACGTGACTGCTGACACATTGTTGTGATATGAGAACTCTTTAAAATGTAGTCTTTTTTGTCCTTGTTTCAATCTTTAAAATTAAATGTTTTTTTGCAGTAGACCACTAGATTTTATTGTACATGGAACTGTACTGTAGAGTTGTTCTAAGATATTTGTTTACATTTGGTAAACTTGTTTTCCCTCTGGTATTAGTATAAAACTTATACAATTAATTGAAAAGATGACAGATGTTAACCTCCTATATTTCCTCTCAAAAATCACTGCTTATTCATCTCAATACCTTCAAAAAACCCATGTGGTAAAGGATTTGTAACCCTCAAACAGGTTAACGTTATTCCAGCGTTTTAGGAATCCAAATGATTTATGTACATTCTGCAAAACTTTCATAAGTATGTTTTATGGCATGACTTTGGGAATTTTAGTCAAACTTAAAAGTAAAGTGAGTAAAGGTGAGGCATGACAAAGTTGGAAAACTGTTGGAAAGGTTTATAAAGGAAGTCTTATACTTTGCATGTTAATCTATTTTTAGAGGCCAAAGACATCATGGCTCAAGTAACACAAGTGTACCATTTTATGCTTTGCAAGTTTCATATAAAGTAATTTTTTGGAGACCGTTCCAAGTAACTTTTTTGAGGGTTTGAGCAAAACCATATGTCTGGAGTCGCTCAATCACATTTCTGTTAGGCCCAATGTATTTATTATTTTTGGTCAACTGTCGAAATGTGGTGAACAGTCTCCCCTTCAAAATGACTAGGGCCCAATAAGGGGGTCAGGTTTGAGCTGGCCCAAGTTGGGAGTGCCTTTTGCCGATCACAGCGCATTAACACAACTAACAAAACACTCATCCACGCTCTTTTAGTTGTGGCAACTTTTATTTTGTAACTATTTAATGCTAGATTTCTTACAGAGCTGGGGGAAGTGATTTAATTTTGTAGTAATAATAGTCCACTGCTAGTTTTATTAAAAGTTAATGTTTTACATAGGAGTCATGTGTCTATGTTTATGTGTAGCGAAAGTAGGACCATATTGTATCCTCTATAGATATTGTACTGAATCATCATATTGAGGAAATCCACTTCTAAAAATATGTACAATATTAAAATGCTCTAGGCAGCATATGTGGGTATAAAGTTACCTATTTGTGTATAGTGAACGGTAATTTTGAACAGTGTATTATTGCCTGATTTGCAGACAGTTGTTGAGGGCAGCATGAAATTCACCAGAACAAGAGTATAATCTTATTCTCTCCAAATTTCTCACGCTCATTTTGTCACAGTCCATTGTCAATTTAACATTCTCATCTCCCTTTTAAACATTTTCTTTATTTATTGAAAAGTACAAATCAAACATACTACTGAACAGCCACCATTCCAAGGGGCCAGAGTTTACAACTGTTTGTGCCAGTCAGTGGAGCTTGGGCCTCAAGTCAAGTTCTGTGATACTTTTGATCAGCCCCTTGGACATTTTCCTTTCCATTGAATTGAATGAATGTCGCTGTCCTTCCAGCAGACATGAGCTTTGGGATTCAACGGGTGTTTACGTTGCATGAATCACTTCTAATGAAAACAACCATTTTCTGTATATTACATGTGGAACTGTGCGATTTGAGTGGGAGAGGGGACATGTATACTACTGATTCTCGGATTGTCTGTTTTCACAAGTCCACACCACTCAAACATTTTTGGTTTATTTTTTATCTTTGCTCAAAAATGGAAGGTGACAATGTTTTCAGAACTGTTGAACGCTTCCTTTTGTGCTTGTTGGGGCTGCTCTCACTTTTCTACCAATTGAAAGGCAAATTGTAGTGAAGTTGATGCTTGCTCGTGAACAAAATAAAGGATGAGAGAGTACAAATGTGTCTGGATTATGTTCTGTTCTATATTATGAGTTCACACTTAAGACTGGTGTCATTCTCTGTACTTGAGGTCTGCTGTATCTGCCCTTGCCTTTTTACTAAAGTGTGCACTTGCACACCGCCGCATGGTGGAAACATTCTCTAGCCAATGATTACACCAATAATGGTTCTACATAAGAGGAAGTGTGCAAGTACACATGGAAAAGGATGCAGCCTGGCTAATTTTGAACTCTGTGAAACTGACGGCCGCTTCAGCCATGTGGAGTAATGAGTAGGATTCTACATGCAAAAGTGATTACTTTTGATATAAATGCTTTCTGCCTTCCCAATTATACTTTTTTTCAATTCTAACTTACATTTCATGGAAAATATAATACACCATGCTCCATTCTTGACAATATGACCAAGCGGCGCAGATTACCGGTCCATTCGAGCAAGGCATGCCTCCCACCGGCTTCGCTAGTTCAAATCCACTCAGTTATAAGATAAGACTGTCAGGTGAGTCAGAGCACTGGTGTTGCGTATAAATAGGAATGTTTGATCATGGTGCCCCCTGGTGCTGAAAGAACAGAACTAGTGTATAGAATAATGGCAATGTGTTTTAACCACAACACTACTATATTTAATGAGACAGAAGATTGTATTCCTAATATAAAGTTACATTTCTCAAACATCATGGAGAAACTTATACCACTTATGACTACATTTTTAGAAAGTATTTTGTAGTCCGACATTAAACATACTACACATCCAAAATGATGCATATACACTGTAAACTGACTTTAGATTGACATTTTCGGGCCCCTCTCAATTAAGAATCAGAGCTGGTTCAAGTTGGTGTGTTATGCAATCACATTTAAGCCCAGCGTTGCATATTTAACACTGCAATGATTAATTTATTTATTTTGACATGAACAGTTATGCAGGAAAAATAATTCAATCCAAGAGCTAAAACAAAATGATTTAGCCATGAAGACTGAATTTAAAGCCTTCAAAATGTCTGGGCCACACTTAACAAAAAGAATGACCGATGGACTGTTCAAATTATAAATAGACTACTCTAGTACCAAATGCATACCAAGTTTTACAATCATCAGAAAAAAAAGTGTACAAAAGTTGAACTTTACTCTTTAAAAGCAAGTACGATCTAAGTGCATGATTGATTTACATGATCAATATTATGGCACTGTTATTGGGTGGAAACACTTGATGTTAAACAACAACAGACATTGGACAACACCTGATTACGCTCTATACCTTGGTTTTCTCCACACCAGAACTAGCTAAAGCCATTATCTTGTCTTCTGATCCTGAAAAGTGAGATGCTGGTTAAGTACAGTAGTTTACATTGTGGAGGTTGGATCTCATGGTCTGGTAACACATTTAAAAAAAAAAAAAGAGAAGTGCAGTAGAGTTAAAGCTCACCGAGGTCTGCAGTGATTTTTTCAAATTGGCTGAGAGTTGCGGTCACATTTTCAGCCAGAAAAGTCTCGTCTTCGACTGTAAGCTGCAGGAAGAACAAAGAGAAATTAAAAGAGAGAAACTGAGGAAAGACCATTAATCCACACCATAGTCATAAGACCCCTGTTATAGTATTTCACTAAATGAAATGACAGTTAATGACTGTCATATATAGCATACAATTTATTGAACTCCAGATGGTTACATTTTGTTATAGGTTTTCATGACATGTTATACCAATTACCATTCCACCATAGCAGATTATCAAAATATTCAATGCCACTTTCTCACAGTATTCATCACAAGTTTAAGCTATATGAAGAAGGGATCACAGTACACTGGTACAACGGGCCTTTTACCTTCTCGCCCAGTTTTCTCAAGGCAGTGAGGATCTCCACCTTCTGCTGAGTGTACACATCCCTCGAAAGTTTCCCCACCATGACATCACGGTCCATCTACAGAGAATTTCACACCATTCGGCTAAACTTTCAGGGGCGGTTGCCCAGTCACAGATTAATTTTAGTCCTGGATTAAAAAGCTATTTCAATAGAGATTCTACATTGACCATGATTTTTAGTCCACGACTAATATGTGTCCCTCAAAGCATTCCATGAACTGAACCGGTTTTAGAATGTAAAGCTTACTTTTGATATTAAATATATAAAATAATGTACAAACAATAATGTACATAAAATACATAGATGAACAGTGCTTCCGACCAACCTCTGCTAATCTGGTTCTCAACTGCCCTGGTTGCTTCTTGGCAAACATTCGGATCACCTCAGGGGTCTTGAAAGCTTGGCTGATGGCAGCCTGGATTGCCTAATGAAGAAAAGGACAGTTCTCCCATGTCATGCATCATGACAACATTATGGTTTGTCATTACCCGTTATAATATTATGTCACTCTTATGATATGACAGTGTATGGCCCATAGAGATACATCAAACTCATTTCCTGTAGGGTAGTGTCTGTGGGTTTTCACTCCTTCCTTGTACTTGATTGATAATTGATTATTTAGGAACTGCCATCACCTAGTTGTCTAGGTCTTAATTGGACACACATTTAAAGGAATTAACAAAAAACAGCAGACACTCAAACCTCCATGGAATGACTTTGATGTCCTTGAAGTATATTATTTACATTCATAATATTCTATTTAATTCTAAGATCTGGACATCCAAAGTCCCTACCAGTTGCATTCCTCCAAGCTCATCCACCAATGTCATGTTGCCTGTCACCATCTTCTTCAGAGACTCATTGAACTCATTCAACTGCTCCAGGGTTTCCTTCTTGGTCTCCTCATACTCCTCCTCTTCTAGGTCTTCTCTAGAATAAACAGAGAGCCCTGGTAATGGAGGAACAAAATCTATGGGTGTACAGAGATGTGCTCTAAATTCCATTAATACTACATGTATCACTTTGTGGAATCATACAAATAGAATGAATATAATGACTCATTCTAGTTCTGTGAGTGGAACATCCACTATAGACAGATGTGGTCTAAGTTCCATGCTACATCCCTCAGTGGAATCTTATAAATATAATACACTGAATTAATTCTAGTTCTGTGTGTGGAACATCCAGACAACCCACATTATGTTCACAGTTAGGAATGACTGATGAGAGTACCTGCACTCTTCCAAATCTTGGAGCTGTTGCATCAATCTGTCCAGTTGCTCCTCCATGTTTTGTTTTAGTTTCCCAGTTTCTGATTTCCCACGAGAAGCCATGCTTCCACCCTGCAAATATCATATTTAGTGAGTAAATAGTTCAATTTCATGTATCACTTGTATCATGTATCACTTGTGGACCTAGTTACAAACACAGTGGAGCGGTCTATACTTTGACATGAAGAATAACATTCGCTATTAGCTAGCGACTATAGTTAGCTAGCTTGTTCCCACTGGTCGCCAGATTCATCTGACTGAGACCGTTTTTTGTGCGTGTAGTAGTCTAGCCTGTGGCTATAGTTGTCTAGCTGCTGACTTGAAAAAAATTAAATAAGTAATTCTCACCTGATCGTTAGAACAATATAACTCGCCTCAACACAATCAATTTAGGGAAGAGGTGAACATATATTTGAATACTTCTCCATGAAATGTGTTACAAAAAACTGTCAAAAATCATTGGGGAGTGTGGGAGTTGTGAACGTAGCTCTTGTTCGTGGTCATGGATAGAAGGGATCCAGCATTTGTTAGAATTGACTTTTCGTAGCAGGTTTATGAGAAATTACGTAGCCTGTTAAATGTCGAAGGTTATGAGAATTTGGTTAAAGTTAGAAAATTGTTAGGATTAGCTAAAATGCAACAACAACAAAAATATGTACGTACATTTGACAAAAGCTGAATCCCATCTAGACTTGACTCTTATTCCGTGGGTGCGGCCTTGTCCTTTCCGGTTATTTTTTGTCCAATCATATGTCTCTATTTTAATTCTCTCCAATCAAAGACCGATTAGTAATACAGAAAGTGCATTACATTTTAAAGAGTCATTTTAGTATTAGGTTCCTTATATCTTGGGAAAGTCAAGCGAATGTTTTCAGGGATCTGGGAAGATTGAGGGATTGACACGTTTGTGGTTGAACTGTGTAAGGAGGCGACTAGAAACGAATGAGACCGATTGTTTGATCACAAGTGAGAGTTGTTTGATATCGTTGAGTCTTGTTTCGCTATTGCAGAAATGTGGTAAGAGGTTCATGAGAAATGGCGGCGAGTAGTGCAGATGAAATGGAGGAAATTGAGGAAAAGTTGGTGAAGCAGCAGCAGCAGCTGTGCTGGAATGCGAACAATATGGGTGTCAGTACAGATGGTATGGAACGGGAGGATGAGGGTCAAGGGCCGGAATGTTCGGTAGTGAAAAGACCTAGGAAGAAGAGGGATCATGATACAGAAAGTAGGGGATCGCCTTGTAAAAAAAAAGCTTAAAGAGGGCCAAGGTAGGATACAAGAGTAGTGATGTGTTGGAGTGGAAAGTGGTGATTGTGTTTGATGAGACCACAGGGTCTCACTTACACCCTATTGACTAACTTGGTTGAAGGTAATGCCGCAGAGAAAGAGGTAGGTGAAGTTAAATTAGCTCGCTTCATTGGAAATGGTAGATAGTTAATATTGTGTGGGAACAAGGGGAAGATATTGAAAATAGAAACATTGAATGGGATGAAGTTTAAAAGCCATGTACCTGGTGCTTATGCTAGGTTAAGGGTATTCCTCACTGGGGTCCCAATATATCTATGTTCACAGATGAAAAGAGGATCAAAGAAGTGAGAGGTTCAGTGATGCTGAGGTTTGAGAAAGTCTTGCCGGGAAAAGTACAGATAGGATTCCTTAGTTTAAATGTTAGATAATTTTTCCCATGCACTGTGGTGTTTTAAATGCCAAAGAATGGGACATGTAGCTGCTCAGTGTAAAGGAAAGAAAAGATGTGCCAAGTGTAAAGGCGCACGTAACATGATTACGGTGAATGGGTAAGTGCTGTAATTGTGGGGGAGAACACAGTGCAGCATTTTGGTGGATGCAAGGTACAGAGAGAGGCTCAGAGATACATCATGACTGATCCTGTATCGTATGCAGAGGCCATAAAACAGATTGGTAGAACTACAGTGCGGACTGATGGAGCATACATGGATGTACCTGTAGTGGGTCTACAGTCGGGGCTGGTGCTTCTGATGGTCCTGGCATGATTTTGAGGCCTGTTCAGAAATCTTGTGCTCATGAATGTGCCTTGTCAAAGGACACTTTGATAATGAATTATATTGATAAGATTATCAGTACAACTTGGGTTGTGGAAAGCAAAAATAACAGGTTGAAGGTTATTGTGGAGATGGCAAAAGAGATATATTGGGGGTAACAGATGTTACTGTTGAAATGGTTGTTGACATGCTGAACAATGCTAAGGGTGGAGTGTTTCAGCATGACATAGATACAGTTTAATGGGGAGGGTTTTTTGGGGAGGTTGTGGTAGAAGTTAGGGATTTATTTAGTTTAGAATGTATTTTCATGGTAGTACAGAATTGGGCAGATCATGATTGATCGTACATTCTTGCACAGTAGGTGGCGGCATGCACTTAAACTATTGTTTGTGGACCGCCATGATATAGAAGAAAAATGTTTTCAGGATTGTTTTATTGTCTATTGCCATGGCTTGTTAGTCAAAATAGGCTTATATTTTAGCTAGATGATCGAAATAGCCTTCAATTTCCATGGAGTATTGAAGACTTCCTGTTAAACCCCACTGAAGAAGAAGGAAGGGGCTGAGGTTAGGTTTAGGTCTAGGGTATGGACGTCCCAAGGATATCAGATAGCACATCACTTTTGTTGAGTCAAGCTCCAGAGTGGAGCAGCGGTCTAAGGCACTGCATCTTAGTGCTAGTGGCGTCACTACAGACCCTGGTTCAATTCCAGGCAGTATCACAACCGGCTGTGATTGGGAGTCCCATAGGGCGGCACACAATTGGCCCAGCATCGTCCGGGTTAGGGTTTGGCAGGGGTAGGCCTTCATTGTAAATAAGAATTTGTTATTAACTAACTTAAACCTAGTTAAATAAATAAACTGAAGTTTGGAAGCCGAAGTCTACCCCTCTTCGTCGGTGATTGGTCAGCAGTAGTCATTCTTCAATTAAGTGTTTGTTGTCGTTCAGTGACAGAAGACTAGTTTTTGTGCATTTTTTTTCACTTGAGAAATAACGTCTTAGTTAACTGTAAAATCGCGCGACTAAGACCTTTAAGTAAAAACGAATGACATATTTCTTGATTTATCTTAGATTGAGTCTGACAGATTTTGATGAAGTGTTATACTGTATGTTGTTGCGTACAGTCTCTCTAGACGGACACATTGAAGTTCTTTTTCAAGCTACTGTCTTTTTAAGTGAGTAAATGGCACAGACGTTCCTAGCCTAGGCTTTGAGACCCCTCGTAGCAACCTGGTCTCAGAGCATTTCGAGACACTCCATTTAGTATGACATGTTACGTTTCGTATGGTATGTATTCGTTTGTGGATGTCCATCACCCAATAAACGTTAAAAATCGTATTATATTTAACAACATTTGCAAAACGTACAATATGTTGCGAATTGCAAAATGTATGTTACGAATCCTAGCTAGATGGCTAACGTTAGCTAGGCTAGGGTTTAAGTTTATGAGTTGCGTGTAAAGGGTTAGCGAACATGCTAAATAGTTGAAAAGTAGTTAAAAAGTTATTGTTGCAATCTGTTCTTGGCGCATTTCTTATTATTCTATATGTCAATTCGAGAAACTCCATTTAGTATGTTAAGGCATCAAGGAAAGTAGGGTGGCTGAATGAGTGTAATATAGAGAATGCCAAGCAACCCAAAGGTTGTGAGTTTGAACCTGAGCTAATTAGCCAACACCGGGGCATTCCAAGGCTAACGTTACATGGTGCATCTCTTAAAGCTCTTTCAGTTGCACACTTTCACTTTTGCAAGTCAAAAGCCCATAATATTGATATCATTATGTAGTAGGCTTACACAGTAAGGCATACATAGACCTATGCTACCAACATTCCATCTATGGGCTTCATTCATTTATTTGTATTTTATTTAACCTTTTTATTTAACTGGGCAAGTCAGTTAAGAACAAATTCTCATTTACAATGACAGCCAAACTCAGATGATGCTGGGAAAGTTGTGCTCAGATTATATTCATAAGTCATATGTCATGTTTAGCCTATCACATTTAAAGTAATGCAAAATGGATTAGCCACAGAATTGTTCAAACCGCTGTACAACGAGCGGAAAAAGTATTCGCCCCTTTACATTTAAAAAAATGTTTTATCTTGTCAGAAATGCTATAAAATATTAGAATCAAATGTGTCAAAGGCATCAAAAAGTAAACTGTGCAATGGGCAAGACACATCCACACAACATATACACATTCAGTAAAGAGTTTTGAAATCTAAACCCTCCCAGTCACACAGCTTTGTCAACATATCTTTGTATGTTTCTCTCTTTCAGCCTAGACTGTCCTTCAAGCTCCTATGTACTGTAATCAATGGAGCCTCAAGACCTAACCAAAGTGGTTCTGCTGGCTTGTGGGTCTTTCAACCCCATAACCAATATGCACCTGCGTATGTTTGAATTGGCACGGGATTACCTGGAAGATACAGGTATGTCTGATCATTTGTCGTCTGTCAACAGATTTTTTTATTTTATATATTTTTTATTTAACCTTTATTTAACTAGGCAAGTCAGTTAAGAACACATTCTTATTTACAATGACGGCCTACCAAAATGCAGAAATCCTCCTGCGGGGATGTGGGCTAGGATTAAATATAATAAAATAAAAATATAGGACAAAACACACACCATGACAAGAGAGACAACCCTACATAAAGAGATACCTAAGACAACTACATAGCAAAGAAGCAACACATGACAACAACATGGTACAAATGTTATTGGGCACAGACAACAGCAAGGTAGAGACAACAATACATCATTCAAAGCAGCCACAACTGTCAGTAGTAGTGTCCATGATTCAGTCTTTGAATGAAGAGATTGAGATAAAACTGTCCAGTTTGAGTGTTTGTAACAGTCGCTAGCTGCTGCAAACTGAAAAGACAAGCGACCCAGGGATGTGTGTGCTTTTTGGGACCTTTAACAGAATGTGACTGGTTGTTGTATGTGGATGATGAGGGCTGCAGTAGATCTCTCTTTAGATTATACATTTGTAAATCATCACTTTGTGTTTTGTGAGTTTAGGACCTACTTCCTCAGACATTTGTATTGCTTCCAAATTATGAGAGGCAGATCTAGTAAAATAAGAGTGGTAGTATTTTGTATTTAACTGAATTTGTATTGTCATTGTGTGCTCTACAAAATTAGCTGGCTTAACTCTTTCTTTCTATGTACTCTCAGGACAGTACATAGTTGTGAGGGGCATCATCTCTGCAGTGGGTGACGGCTATAAGAAGAAGGGTCTGATTGAGGCCTGTCACCGTGTAGATATGGCCAGGCTGGCCACAGACACCTCTGACTGGATCAAAGTAGATGCATGGGAGAGCCAGCAGCCTGAATGGGTGGAGACAGCTAAAGTGATGCGGTGAGTGCTGATCATTTGTGTGTGAAGACTGTAGCTTAGTTATTGAGAGGGGTTGTCAAATCTATTTTGATTTGATGAGTTTGTGTGATACAAAAAGAAAAAAAGCATTACTTGCACTGCAAGACTCTTGTATTACATTTATCCAGGGTAACCTTGGCCAAGATGTACTCTTAAGGAGCCTACTGTTACGCCTTAAGGTCCAAGGACCTTATGTTATTTTCAGAGGTAGATTGGCACTGGCAGACAAAAAACCCACGTAAACCCATTCTCAATTGTGATACGGATCTAGAAACATAAAGCCCTTTACTTTCATATCTTGTCAAAATAATTTCACAAATGCAAATGTGGCACTCTCTTCTGAGGGACCGTAGTTCATATCAGTTTGTACCTAGTACCAGGGTTTAACACCTCAAAATGCTCATAGATACTTTAAAATGGGGATCCCCTCCCATAAACTAATAAAAGAAACAAGAAAAATTCTCTGTCCCAAATAAACTTGGTTCTGTGTCCAAGAATCCATTCCAAGCTTTACTGGTGCGTGATCGAGGCGCTGCGCATGAATGGAAACCTCTAGTCAACAGACTTATGGCTGTCCCAATAAAACACACTGGAATGGCCCGACAGTTCCTTTTGTGAAACAAAAACTAAAACGGTCCTCTTCAATTAAAATGGGACCACTCAAACTCTGAACTCCTCTCCTTTACCACGACCAGTGGCAACTCACGACCATGTTAACGCTGTCTCTCGGTGTAGCGGTTGAGAGACAGAAAGAGGAGCTTGTTGATGACAGTTGATCCGCTGTCTGAGAAAGTACAAGCAACAAATCCCTCACTGTACTCATGGTGGTCGGGATCCTCAACTAATTGTTCATCATATATACTATTATTTTCACTGGTCAGTGAGTTATACAACTTTAAACAACTAATTAGAAAATGTTGATTGCTTGTAGTTCTTTCTCATACGTCGCACTGTTCACTAGCAACTGGTCCACCTCCCAAATATGTCTCACATGCAACAATGGTCAGTACACAATAAGTAATAGTCTGTGCTACAAAACAGCAAGTTAACCAGGAGTTACATACACCCCTCACAAAATAAACGTAGCCTCCTGACAAGACCCAACACCTTTGACCTCAGAATGCAATACGTTGATACACACACAGCATCGTCAATGTGTCATAGCTTGACATAAGTACACAGAAACATTCATCTTTCATCCAAGAAAAGAAATACCCTTATTATACAAAATACCTGTATACCTCGGTGTAATACGGTAGTGTTGTGCGGTGTACCTAACTCTTCATTAGACAGTCTAACTAGTGCCTTCACCACTCTCTTGTTTGGCAGTTCTGAGATGGCCTGAGTGTCCACTGTGGATCTGGGGAGGGCTGGACAGCTTCCTCTTCAGGGTCCCTCTCCAGTCCATCTTCTGTGGCTCCTTGGGGTTCTGGGTTAACTGCGACAGGTGCAGTCAGGGTAAACACTGTAGCCTCTGGAAATGGCCTTGCTGACAGTGGATATTACTGAGTCCTGGAGCACATTGCAGATCCTCACGCAGGATAGTCCATCTTTAGAGCAGTGAAGTTCACAAAGGCTTCAGCCTCGGGCTGGGCCCTTATGTTCCTAGATGCACACTCTGAGATACTGTCTGAAGAGTTGTTGGCAGTCATCGCTTGGCAAGTGGCTCTGACTCCTGGTGAGGGGATTTCAACCCAGTCTCCAGCCTCTTCGGCACTCATGTGTGGACATCTTGACAAGGCGTCAGCGGCAATGTTCACTCGCTCTATCTTGTACTACAACTTGAACTCGTAGTTGGCGAGAGTGGCCATCCCCCTCTGGCCTGTAGCATCCAGCTTGACACTGGCTTGCACATAGGTGAGGTGGTTATTGTCCTTGTGCATCAGGAAATTAGCTCTGTACAGATAATCATGAAACTTGTCTGACACTGCCCCTTTTAGCCCCAGGAACTCAAGCTTGTGAGCTGGATCTTCTCTTTCCTGGACAAGGTCCAGCTTGCATAAGCCACTGGTCTCCATCCCTCAGGGTACTCCTGGTACAGCACTCCACCCAGGCCACTCAGACTGGTGTCAATGTGGAGGACGTAGAGCTTCTCAGGGTCAGCGACGGCAAATACAGGTGAGCCGGTGAGGCGTTCGACAATGTTCTGGAAGGTTCTCTCTCACTCTGCTGTCCATCGTTTTCCAAACAGCTCCTTCTCCTTCCGGTAGGTGACTCTAGAGGGAGGACTGGTGGGCTTGCCATTTTCTCTTGGGGGTGTGACCTCTGGTAATCTCATGGAGGGATCTTACGACAGAAGTGTATCCTTTTAATTTGCCTCTGGTAGTATCCACAGAACCCAAGAAACGACTGGAGGGCCTTGAGGTTTTCTGGTCTGGGCCATGAGGGGAGGGCTTCGATACCTTGATTGGAGACTGTGGCTCAGGTATTTCACTGAGGTCTGGCAGAACTGGCACTTGTCGATGGAAAGCCTCAGGCCTCCAGACAGTCCAGGACCTTCATCAGCCTATCCTCATGCCCCTTCAAGGTTTTCCCAAACACAATGTGGTCATCCAGGTAGACCAGCCCTGCAAGGAGACCAGCCCTCATGTTGCTGACATCCTTCTACATTAAGCATTTAAATGTAGCTGGTCTGGAACGGTTGGTCCCAGTGAGCATGGAGGGTCTCCCTGATGTTGCCGTCATGGGGTAGTTGCTCTTACTTAGGCCCCACAAGGTTATCCCTTCTAAAGGCTGGAGATGGATGTGTTGTCTTTGTAGAACTGCCGGTGGGATGCTTGCCACTGTCTAGGATGGCATGACAGGGTTTTCCCATTCACTTTCACAGGAGACACTGTAGGCTCCTTTACTGTCCCCCTCTGCTGTTTCCTGATGGTCCTTGAGCATGGATGAAGCGTCTGAATTCCTCTACATTCTTTCCTTTATGACAATTCCTGGAAGAGTGGCCATCTTCACCACAGTTATAGCAGAATAAGTTTTCATTCCTCTTTGGCCCTGGACGTGTTGCTTGTATGAGTTAGATGGATCATCATTGCAGCTATGGCGTACTTCAGTTCTTCTATCTGTTTGCAGAGAGCTTTGATTTTGGCCCTAGCATCTGATGATGGCTTCAATGATCTGTTCTGGTCTTGAGGCTATGGCTTGGGTTGTAGCAAGGTTATTCAGCTCGCTATCTGAGATCTCTCATCATCAAGGTCTATAGGTGGCTGTTACATCACTATGGAGTGCTGACATAGGAGAGAAGGTGGTGGTGGTGGGAATTTGCTGAGGAGAGCGAGGAGTTACATTTCCTAGGTAGATCAACTGCCACTTGATGCCCTTTAACTCATCTTCAACCAGACAATGCAGTGAGATCCAGAAAAGAATGGGAGAAACTCTCCAAATACAGGTGTGCCAAGCTTGTAGCATCATACCCAAGAAGACTCGATGCTGTAATCACTGCCAAAGGTGCTTCAACAAAGTACTGAGTAAAGGGTCTGAATACTAATGTAAATGTGATATTTCAGTTATTTTTTTGATAAATGAGCAAACATTTCTAAACCTGTTTTTGCTTTGTCATTTTGGGGTATTGTGTGTAGATTGAAAAACTCTTTAATCAATTTGCAATGTGGAAAAAGTCAAGGGGTCTGAATAGTTTCCTATGGCACTCATGGTAGGGTGGGGTATGCAAACTCAACTTGGAGCACCTCTATCTCAATGTTTTAGCATTCAGGTCTCAAAGTTACTTTCAGATTACTTCAGCCATGGGCAAATACAGTATGTATAGCAAGTTTTGTTCAAGTCAAAAGGTCTGCAGTCAAAGTTATTGAAATCAAATGAATGACCAAAAAGTCATTTAGTTGTGACATTTTGTAACCATAATAACAAGTGAAGCTACTCTGCCATGATCCTTGCTTGGTTCCATTGGGCTTTATCTCCCTCGTGTCAATTGAATTGTTGTCTACACTTAAGGCATCATTATAAAGAACTGACGACAGCGGAACAGAACAATGACTATGTGGACACTGCAAAGAAGAGGAGGATTGAGGCGACAAAGCACGCTTTCGAGGATCCATCCTCGTATCACACAAGGAGAGGTAAAAAAAGGAGAGATTTTCCACGAGCATTCCGAGACTACAGACAAATGCACACATTTCTTACTACCCAAAAGTCCCTACTAGCTCTTTGGAGAGGAGGATGCTGTGTAACACCCAGGGCAGGTAACACAATGGGATTCATTGCTGCTATATTGTTTCTTACTATCAATTCCACTCAGATTAGTAATGACAATTTTGGTTATTTTATTATGCAAAGTGACTTACAGAACCATTGATAGTGACATTCATTATTTTGCCCATTTGGAAATTCAACCACAATGGAATTAAGTCTCGGACTTTGTCCTTGATGATTTTACTCGTGCATATATGGCTTTTTCATGTGCTTGTTTAAAAAAAAAACAATTATGTTCATATTAATAAACTAAAACCGGCAACCCTATTGTTGCCAGCACCTTGTTCTACCTCATTGAGCCAGCAACTGTTGAATACTACTGTCTGTCTGGGACATTAGCACCCACATAGGGTCTGGTGTTATAGAAACCAGTGACAACTAGTCACGCCATCTGAAGACTGGTATGGTGGAACAGCAAGTGATCTGCCCTGAGGTAATAAAAAGTAATGGTGCTGGTTACATGTTTTGCCGGCGCAGGCTGTCTCTACTAGTGCAGAACATTGTGGCCAACTTTTTTACATTGTCTGGCAACATTCCATGGTACGTGTCTCTTAAGTGTAGGTGAGCCCTATGATGAAAAGATCCTTCTCAGAAATCAGGCAATTGACACACTTTTACTTAAACCCACTGCTTCAGACTTTCTAGCCTAATGTGTGTTTATATCAGAGGTTCGGTACAGCAGAAGACACATTTCAGTCTTGTATGGGTTAATAAACTATTCATTTGTCCATGAACTCTTTAGACATCGGCCCTCAGCTGAAACTCCTGTGCGGCGCGGATGTCCTGGAGTCCTTCGGCGTTCCCAACCTGTGGACGCACGAGGACATTGCCGAGATCGTGGGCCGCTATGGCCTGGTGTGCATCACCCGCAACGGCTGTGATGCCCACAAGTTCATCCACCAATCAGAGGTGCTGTGGAAGCACCGCAAGAACATCCACGTGGTCCGTGAGTGGGTAACCAACGAGATCTCGGCCACGCACGTGCGTCGGGCCCTGTGCCGGGGCCAGACCGTCCGCTACTTACTGCCGGACCCGGTGGTGAGCTACATCCGGGAGCACGGCCTGTACAGTGCCGAGAGTGAGCAGAAGAACGCTGACGTCGTCCTTGCCCCGCTTCAGAGACACACCGGCCCCTCCTCCAGCTGAGGTGGCCAGCCATATTGCCTGCTGCCAACTTGAATGCCTTGAGACCATTGAATGTCGGTGGGAGGAGCTATAGGATTACTGGCTCATTGAAATGGAATAGATGGAAGGGCATTAAACATGGTTTCCATATGTTTGATACCTTTAGAATTTATTTTCTAGCCATTACAATTAGCCTGTCTTCCTACAGCTCCTCCCACTGGCCTCCTCTACTTGAGACTGTGTAGTAGAGGCATTTTATCTTTTACTGGTTTGATAAGATTTGTGAATGAATGCACAGATGTTTTTGTATATTTTTGTAACAGTTGAAGTAGACTGCTCACCAGTGCTAGAATGAGTTTGCACCAGAATAGCCTCTTGTGTGGCATCTCCTCAGAGAATGGGTGAATCTGCTAAAGTTTAAATTAATAACTGTGTTTTGTAGAAAAGTATAAACACCCAAGTAGTGGCAATCCCAAGCGCCAGAAAAGTATAAGCACCCAAGTAGTGGCAATCCCAAGCGCCAGAATGTAAACCCTTGATCTGTCACGAACAGTGAATCTGGTCCTTGGAGCACTTTATCTATATAATAGCACAGATCGACACCCATGATTATTTGTGTACAAATGAGAATTCCTTGATTTTTTTTTTAAAATGCTGGGGCTTTAGTGTGTGTGTGTGTTTGACTAATTCCCTCAGGCAAAGGCAGTTGGTATATATGGAAGCCGTTTACTAGAGCGACATACAAACGGCATGGTGTGTATTGAGAGAAATAAAACGTTGTCTTTGTTTTGCAGCTTGTGAACACTTCTGTCATTGCTGTCTCCAATAAAAAATCTGTACATCTTTATGAGGAAATCCCAACCATTCACACCTATTCTGTTTGCTTCAAATGCAGGTTATTAGTAGCTTTTTTCTTAGTCTTCCTTTTTACTATCAACTTTCTTGATCAGATGAGCATTATTCTGATAACATGAAATGTATTACAATAGTTGATTGAAGTGTAGATACAATACCCACTCAGTTGTTGCATTAGTAGAGGCACTGTATGGAATCACTGAGTTGATTGATACTGCAGATTGTCCCTTCATTTTTTGTTGTTGTTAGTTTAGCAACAAAGGCAATGCTGCCAATGCTTCCTATCTTGTCTTATTTCTAAAATTAACTTTGTTTCTTGATCAATGGTCGAAAACCTAACCAAGCTACGGTGGTGCTCAATTTAGCAGGACCGAATGAAAGCTCAGGCCAAACCCTCATCTCATATGTTCCCAAGCAAAACAGATGAAATGGTTATTTATTTTCAATTATGTACGATTTCTAATATGACATCATACAAGCAATTGCTGTATTGACTCATATGTTTGGTTGTAGCAGCTGGTGTCTTCAAGCCTTTGTCAGGGTGCAACTCAATATTTGGAAGGTGTTCCTAATGTTTGGAATAATCGGTGTATGTCTGAGCATGTGTTCTTACACTGTCCATCCCCAGGTATTGATCCCAGTTTGTAAAATCACCCAGATGCTGAAGCTGGGGGAGGTGATAGAGTAACAGGATGACCTGTACACAATCAAAATCCTCAGCCCCTTCTGCAACTATACTTTCTCTTTCACCAATGGGCTAGATACTAGGCACTGCAAGGTGCAATCCAGGCAACCTGTTGAAGTCTAGCAAAGCCAGATTCTCAAGTCTCACACTGGCTCGGCTAGCTCTGGCCAGGTCATTAGTGAGCGTTCCTTCACAAACAGTCTGCAGTTCAAGTTCGAGAAGGAACGTAACCTAACGACCTGGACCAGCCTTCTAGTCAGGTTGTGTGAGACTAACCTGACAATCACTTTGGTCAAAGATTAGATCATCCAAAGAATATTGAGGTTTCCATTAAAAGAGCATTTGTGATAATGATTAGTGTAATTGAGCTTGTTCTAGCGAGCCTACATGAACTACTAGGTCAGTCTTTCAAAAATTATGAACATGCTTTTTGCTCTGTGTGTATCATACAGTCGCTGGTGACATGAAGGGGAGTAAGCTGGTGTGTGAACAGATTGGGAAGAATTGTGATTGGACACACTGGATAGAGAAGGATAAACTACATTCTCTTATGCATTTTATATTCCTATTCTCTTTTCTCAGGAATTCTACTGTGAAGGGCAGGTCTGCAAGCAAGTTTTCAAAAAGAATGTGAAGGAATGCACTTTAAGGTTTCAAATTTTAATGTCACGTCCACAAGTGCAGTGACATGCCTTTCTTACAAGCTCCAAACCCAACAATGCAGTAAGCAATATCAATGCTGCACAAAAAATAAATGACAACAAAAACATGAGAAATAAGAAATAACCCAAGAAAGTAAGAAGCCATGTACAGGGTCAGTTCCAGTACCATAATTACAATGTACAGGGATACTGGAGTGATAGAGGTAGATCTGTACCAGGGGAAGATGACTAGGCATCAGGACAGAAGCTGTTCAGTAGCCTGTTGGTGTCATACTAGATGCACTGGTATCTCTTGTTGTGCGGCGGCAGAGCTTGGGAAGCTGGAGTCTTTAACAATTTTCCGGTCCTTCCTTTCATACAGCCTGATATAGAAGTCCTGGATGGCAAGGAGCTGGGGCCCAGTGATTTACTGGGCTGTCCACACCACCCTCTGTAGCTCCATGTGATCAAGGGCGGTGCTGTTGCTATACCAAGCAGTGAAAAAGAATGTGGACTACAGGAAAAAGAGGACTGAGCACGCCCCCATTCTCATCGACGGGGCTGCAGTGGAGCAGGTTGAGAGCTTCAAGTTCCTTGGTGTCCACATCACCAACAAACTAACATGGTCCAAGCACACCAAGACAGTCGTGAAGAGGGCACAACAAAACCTATTTCCCCTCAGAAGACTGAAAATATTTGGCACGGGTCCTCAGATCCTCAAAAGGTTCTACAGCTGCACCATCGAGAGCATCCTGACTGGTTGGGCAACTGCTCGGCCTCCGACTGCAAGGCACTATAAAAGGTAGTGCGAACGGCCCAGTACATCACTGGGGTCAAGCTTCCTGCCATCCAGGACCTCTATACCAGGCGGTGTCAGAGGAAGGTCCTATAAATGGTAAAAAACTCCAGCCACCGTAGTCATAGACTGTTCTCTCTGCTACCACATGACAAGCAGTACCGGAGCGCCAAGTCTATGCCCAAGAGGCTTCTAAACAGTTTCTACCCCCAAGCCATAAGACTCCTGAACACCTATTCAAATGGCTACCCAGACAATTTGCATTCTCAGTATTCTCTTATCTAGGTGGGTGAGGGCAGTGTGGAGTGCAATTGCGTTGTCTATGGATCTGTTGGGGGTAGTATGCAAATTGGAGTGGATCTATGGTGTCTCGGTTGATGGAGTTGATGTGTCATAACCAGTCTTTCATAACACTTCATGATCACAGATGTAAGTGCTATAGTGCGGTAGTCATTGTGGTATGAAGGAGTTCTTGGGAACAGGAATGATGGTAGTCATTTTAAGACGTGGAGATTACAGACTGGGACAAGGAGAGCTTGAAAATGACCGTGAATATGACTATCTGCTGATCTGCGCATGCTCTGAGAACGAGTCCTGGAATACAGTCTGGCCACACAGCCTTTCAAGTGTTGACCTGATTAAAGACCTTACGTCGACCATCTTCTTGAGAAGAAGATAAGATGTTCCATGATGTAAACCAATTGTGTTATTCCTAGACTGAACCCTAAGCATAGGGGAAAGAAACCCAGGTCTAAGAGCTGTAAATTATCAGGCATTGTCTGGGGCAATAGGACTTGGGACTGTTCATTTGATAGTCCCAAATGAATACATAATATTTTTTGACCATTAGAGGACACCATTGGATTATTGTTATAAAATTGTACGGTACATAATTTGAAAAGAAAAACAGCAGGGCTTGGTTGACATTTTTAAGAGGAGGATTCTCACCTGAATTAATAATGGTCTATAAACCTCAAAGTCAACTCTGGACATCGAAACCAGTTCCAATGCATGTTTTAATTGTTCCCCTCTAATCAGGGACTGATTTAGACCTAGGGGACAACAGGTGTGTGCAATTAATTATAAGGTAGAAAAAAAACAGCAGGCTCCGGGCCTCGTAGGGTAAGAATTGAGTACTCCTGGTCTATAATATGGATGTTAAGAAAATTATATTCCACATTCCACATATCAGTCAGTAACTGGACAACACTTCTGCCGTATTACCGGCACACAAAATTAAATTGCGTTCTTTGTGGTCCTCTGTTCTGTTTTGCCATGAGGCAAGGTAGGGAGCTGAGAATAATCTAAACAAAACTGGATTTGATTTTCCCAAAGTCATTAGCAATGCTGAAAAGGTCTGTTTTAAGAGAAATTCTAAAGACTTCAAATCAGATTTTATCGGCCGCATACACATATTTAGCTATTGTGGGTGTCGTGACATGCTTGTGTTCCTAGCTCCAACCGACTTGCCACAAACTTGTGAATAAAATATCAAGCATAGACTGTATAATATGGAAAATGCATTTTACATTATGAAAAATAGAAATGTGAAAATGTATCACTGGCAATTAGTTGACTCCATAAATCATACAGCCTTTATGATACTCTTATAATACTCTCTTTTCACTGCATTTTGAGCATGAGCTCATGTGTAGCCTATCATCAAAAGGGTTGAAAAGCAGCAGCCTAAGGTTTCAGTGTCTATGTTTTAGTGTAGATTTACACATTCTCTGAAGATGTTCTTCTTCTGAAGAAGCAGCAGTGTTCATCGACATGGCCAAGGCTTTAGACTCTGTCAATCACCACATTCTTATCGGCAGACTCAACAGGCTTGGTTTCTCAAATGACTGCCTCGCCTGGTTCACCAACTACTTCTTAGACCGAGTTCAGTGTGTCAAATCGGAGGGCCTGTTGTCCGGACCTCTGGCGGTCTCTATGGGGGTACCACAGGGTTCAATTCTCGGGCCGACACTTTTATGTATATGTCTGTATATGTCGGTCTTGCTGCGGGTGATTCCCTGATCCAACTCTACGCAGACGACACCATTCTGTATACATCTGGCCCTTCTTTGGACACTGTGTTAACTAACCTCCAAATGAGCTTCAATGCCATACAACACTCTTTCCGTGGCCTCTAACTGCTCTTAAATGCTACTAAAACCAAATGCATGCTTTTCAACCGTTTGCTACCCACCCTCCCGACTAGCATCACTACTCTGGATGGTTCTGACTGAGAATATGTGGACAACTACAAATACCTAGGTGTCTGGCTAGACTGTAAACTCTCCTTCCAGACTCATATTAAACATCTCCAATCCAAAATGAAATCCAGAATCGGCTTCCTATTTCGCAACAAAGCCTTCTTCACTCATGCCGCCAAACATATCCTCGTAAAACTGACTACCTTACCGATCTTCGGCGATGTCACTTACAAAATAGCTTCCAATACTCTACTCAGCAAACTGGATGCTTTCTATCACATTTCCATCCGTTTTGTCACCAAAGCCCCTTACACGGAACCCAAACCGGCTGCGCTCGTGTGACATTGTGCATAAATGTATTTTGTCCCCCTACACCAAACACGATCATGACACGCAGGTTAAAATATGAAAAACTCTGAACCAATGACAATTTGGGGACAGGTCAAAAGCAATAAACATTTATGGCAATTAAGCTAGTTAGCTTGCACTTGCTAGCTAATTTGTCCTATTTAGCTAGCTTGCTGTTGCTAGCTAATTTGTCCTGGGATATAAACATTAGGTTGTTATTTTACCTGAAATGCACAAGGTACTCTACTCTGACAATTAATCCACACATAAAACGGTCAACAGAATCGTTTCAAGTCATCTCTCCTCCTTCCAGACTTTTTCATCATTGAACTTATATGGTGATTGGCATCTAAACGTTCATAGTATTACCACGAGAACCGGCAACACAGTTCATCTTTCAATCACCCACGTGAGTATAACCAATGAGGAGATGGCACGTGGGTACCTGCTTCTATAAACCAATGAGGAGATGGGAGGCAGGACTTGCAGCGCGATCTGCGTCAGAAATAGAAAGGACTTCTATTTTATCCCTTGGCAACGCGGACACTCGTGAGCAGTGTGGGTGCAATATTTGAATAACATAGATTTCTAAACTCATTTTTGCAATGCTTGCGGTGTAGTCAGGATATTATACCACTCACCACTGCGACCGGTATGCTCTAGTCGGCTGGCCCTCGCTACATATTCGTTGCCAGACCCACTGGCTTCAGGTCATCTATAAATCTATGCTAGGTAAAGCTCCACCTTATCTCAGCTCAATGGTCACGATAACAACACCCACCCATAGCACACGTTCCAGCATGTATATCTCACTGGTCATCCCCAAAGCCAACACCCCCTTTGGCCGCCTTTCCTTTAGGTTCTCTGCTGCCAATGACTGGAACGAATTGCAAAAATCGCTGAAGCTGGAGACTTATATTTCCCTCACTAACTTTAAACATCAGCTATCTGAGCAGCTAACCGATCGCTGCAGCTGTACCGAGCCCATCTGTAAATAGCCCACCTAATCTACCTACCTCATCCCCATACTGTTTTTATGTACTTTTCTGCTCTTTTGCACACCAGCATTTCTACTTGCACATCACCATCTGCTCATCTATCACTCCAGTGTTAATTTGCTAAATTGTAATTACTTTGCTACTATGGCCTATTTATTGCGTTATCTCCTCATGCCATTTGCACACACTGTATATAGACTTACTTTTTTCTGTTGTGTTATTGACTGTACGCTTGTTTATTCCATGTGTAACTCTGTTGTTGTTTGTGTCGCACTGCTTTGCTTTATCTTGGCCAGGTCGCAGTTGAAATGAGAACTTGTTCTCAACTAGCTTACCTGGTTAAATAAAAGTGAAATAAAAACATAAATAAAAAGATAATCAGTGCTTCCTAAAGCAGACATATCTCGGCCAGGACTCTCCAAATGTGTTCCTGGAGAGTTACCGTCCTATAGGTTTTTGCTTCAACCCTAATCTAGTTTATCAAATTCTAATAATTAGCTGGTTGATGAGTTGAATCAGGTCAGATAAAATTTACGTTGGAGCGTAAACCTACAGTAAGGTAGCTCTCTAGGAACAGGGTTGGAGAGCTCTGGTCTAGGTTATGATTTTTTTCTCCAAAACCCCTGTCCCAGTGAACATGTCAAGGATAGGACGAGAATATGATAGTAAAATAGGACTGCGAAGACTGGTTGTTGTATTAGCAGTAGTCAAAGATTTGGCAATAAGAGCCTGTGTTACCAGTAATTATATAATCTAGTTTGTAGGTCATGTGGGGATAGGATACCCACCGGTTGCAAGACTAGATTTGGGATTTGAACTGATGACCGAGGTTGCTAGGCTACCTGCCCCAAAAATATATAATTAAATAAATGTAATTTAACCACGATAATAGTATAAAGAAGTTATCACAGTTTGTGTAAACAAGTATTATTTTGACACAAACTACATGACCAAAAGTATGTGTACTTTCTGCTCATCGAACATCTCATTTCAAAATCATGGGCATTAATATGGAGTTGGTCCCTCCTTTGCTGCTAAAATTGCCACCACTCTTCTGGGAAGGCTTTCCACTAGATGTTGGAAGATTTCTGCGGGGAATTGCTTCCATTCAGCCACAAGAGCATTAGTGAGGACAGGCACTAACATTGGCCAATTAGGCCTGGCTCGCAGTTGGTGTTCCAATTCATCACAAAGGTGTTGGATGGTGTTGAGGTCCGGGCTCTTTGCAGGCCAGTCAACAATCAATTTCTGTATGGACATTACTTTGTGCACAAGGGCATCGTCATGTTGAAACCGGAAACGGCCTTCCCCAAACTGTTGCCACAAAGTTGGAAGCACATAATCGTCTAGAATGTTGTTGTATGCTGTAGCGTTAAAATTTCCCTCAACTGGAAATAAGCTAAGGGGCCTAGCCCGAACCATGAAAAACAGCCCCAGACCATTATTCCTCCTCCACCAAACTTTACAGTTGGCACTATGCAGTCGGGCAGGTAGTGTTCTCCTGGCATCCGCTAAACCCAGATTCTTCCATCGGACTGCCAGATGGTAAAGAGTGATTCATCACTCCATTGAACACATTTCCACTGTTCCAGAGTCCAATGGCGGTGAGCTTTACACCATTCCAGCCGACGCTTTGCATTGCCCATGGTAATCTTAGGTTTGTGTGTGGCTGCTCAGTCATGGAAACCCATTTCATGAAGCTCCCGACGAACAGTTCTTGTGCTGGTGTTGCTTCCAGAGGCAGATGGGAACTCGGTAGTGAGTGTTGCAACCGAGCGATCCGTTCTGTGAGCTTGCATGGCCTACCACTTCGCGATTGCATGGCTGTTTGCTCGATTTTATACACCTGACAGAAATGGGTGTGGCTGAAGTAGCCGAGTCCACTCATTTGAAGGGTGTCCACATACTTGTGTATATAGTGTAAGACCTCCCCGTATTGGGACCTCCCTTTGTGAAGTGTCAGTCCCCAGTCACGTGACACATGATCCAAAATGGCAACCTTCGTGTTTTGATCATACCTCAGTGGTTTTGATGAATAATACTTTTGTGTTTGTTTCATTCTTCGTATAATTCGAATAGATACCACTCAATTGAGGAAACGCACGCATCCTCTTTTTTTAAACTTCGAGGCAATCAAGATAAATTGCTATTTGTTTCACGAGTTAGACTATGCACATTTGGTTCTATTAAATAGATAGCTAGCTGGCTGGCAAAATTAGTAAAGCTAGCTGAAAATAAAGGGAAAACGATGGAGGAGTTGAGTGCCGACGAGGTAAGATAACGACGTAATGTTGCTAAAAACGACTATTCGTTTTTTCCTATTTGTCTCGACAAAAGTCTATGTCGTCGTTGTTAACGTTACCATTTCAAAGGCTAACGTAGCTAGCTAGTCAGTGACACTACAGTAACGCGTTAAGCGTAAAGCCGGAGATATAACAGTAACGGTAGCTAGCCAACACCATTTTAACGCTGGCCTTTTCGATAAAGGGTTTGGATACCTTGACGTCAATTTAATGGGTATGTTTTGATACGTTAGTAACGTTACTGACTATTTAGCCCACACTCTGTAACTAGCTAGTTTATTAACTAAAGGCAGGTAGCTACGTTAGCTAGCTAGCTAGGCGACTCAGCATAACACAGCAGGCCACCATGGCATTGTGCAACCAATCAGGGCCCGTTTTCCAAAAAGCCTCTTAACGCTAAATTCATCATTATAGCCTTCGTAGGAGCATCGTTAAATCTGTTTTCTAAAACTAGCGTAATTAAAACGCTCGTAATCGAACACCTGTCTCACACCACTCGTAGAAAAGCGAAGTGCGTCGTTAGATGCTTTTTTTGCCCTCCCGCGTCGCTTTATACACAGAATAAATCCGCTAAACATATAATCACTTGGTTTACTTCTCTCTGTGACTGCCGACAACTAAAGAACAAACTTGACTACAAATACAAAGTTGCCAATGTCTTTGCAATTGATACAGACAAGCGACGTATACAGACAGATATGCTTCCAGTGAAAACCGAGATGACTGCATAAAAATATCATTAGTAGATTAACGTTATATGCCAACTTCAATCATAAGCATTACATTTTCATAGAGTTCTATTTTGCTACTTGTTGGCTACGGTCTAATTTTTCAATATATTTCATGATGTGTAGCGTAACATGTGCGTAGTTATGTACCAAATAGGTAATTTAGTGCGTTCTGTTATTGGGTAAGCATTAGCAGTGTTGTAGTTTTTCTTGTGTGCATTGTGTATACTCACTACTTAATCACCAGGATGCGTATCAAAGTAGTGTAGTGGATGTATACACTATCAATTAATAAGGCTGATGGAACAGATCATAATGTTTGCTTAAAATTATGATCAACAATTATTTCTACACATTTTAAGTGCAGCAATGTGCACACGGTGGTAGGTCTACTCACATATGTTCAATTTGCGCACCACAGATGCAAGCAGTCTCATTGACAGAGATGGAAATATCTATTTAGAAAGAGTGGAGATCTGAAGATGCAATAACTATCATGGGTTGCTAATATGACTAGGATAATGCCTTTGACATAATAAAACAGGAGAGCACATAATAGGAGTCTTTTGTAAAATATTTGTTTCCATGGTGGTATTTTGCCAATAGGCTCATTTGAAGCCAGATGTACATCATGAAGTAAAACGTCCAGTTTCAAACAATTAAGGAACAGGAAAAAGATAGATTGAAAGGTTAACAAAGGCCTTTCTCAAAATACCTTCTCCATTAGATGTTAACTAGCTACAAAGTAGCCTATGCCAACCTGGCAGAACGATATGATTATTTGCATCAATCCATTTGTTTTGTAAACGCCAGCTCATGTGCATTACAGAAACAAGACAACCAAACAGTCTAGGTGCCTGAATTAAAGGGTAACTACACAGAAAAATCTAAATTTCTTAGAATTTTCCCTAGCCTCAAAAGTGGTCTCCTGATGTGCTAAAAGCACTGTTTGTGGACATAGAAAACCACCAAATTGGGTGTCCTATTCAAAAACGGACAGAGCGAAAACCGGAACATTTAAAATATCTGAAACCTGAGAATTTATGACAAAGCCTCATCTATTTCAATAGTTGGCCTATTATTAGCCTACTTGCACAGTATAGCTTGGATTGGCCTGACCTGGAAAAAGAAATACGATTTTGTAATTTTAGGTCATTCAGAGTGTTACTGTTTGTCATAGACTTTTTCACACAGCACGCCATTCCTTCTCCAGGCACCACATTAAAGTAAGCTGCCTCAATATTTGCAGCCGTAGGTGGTAATATCTGTCTCGGAGCTGATCCGTTGTCAGTATTGTGCAATATTTCTAATGCTACCGAAAGATTTGAATGGAGAAAGCTGATATCACTATTGGCATGCTCCAATGGCACACTTAGCGACCGTTGTCTCTGCGTGGTGTTTTTGGAAATGCATATTACATCTTTGACAGCTGTCAGAAAGATGTATTGTTAAAACATTCATTAACCTAAGTTCCATCGCTATTGCGAAACCGGGCCCAAGTCAGTTTAACATGCCGTTAGCTAGCTAGCTTCTAGCTGTCATTTTATTATTCCCAAAGATGTCGGCAATCAACACCTAAATAAATGTTATTGTCTCTCAGTGTTTTTTTTTTTATACGTCTCTGGATGCAGTTTGAGGAAGTTGCAAACTAGTGTTTGCACAATGACGAAGTATATGGTAACTGCTAGCATGCTAGTAGATACCATAGTGCAATGACTGGATGTCTAATGCAAGTTCGTATTGGCTCACAAAACTACCTCCAACTTCCTTCATACTGGATGCAGAGACATAAATATGGTATCTATAAGTTCATCTGACTCTGGGGAAGTAGATAAAGGGCTTTAATGCCAAAATCCCGATGTATCCCGTTGACCATGATTAATGATCAAATCAGTGTCTCTCATGTTGGTCTGTTATACTGTTAAGTCGACTGAATCATCATTGGGTAACTAGCTAGCTTGCTTCTGTTCATTACAGATCCGCAGGAGGAGACTGGCCAGACTTGCAGGAGGGCAAACATCCCAGCCCAGCACCCCCCTCAGCACTCCCCTGACGTCCCCACAGAGAGAGACCCCCCCTTGGCCCCTTCCTGGGACCTCAGGGGCCACACCCCAGCCCCTACCACCAGCCGCCTCACATTCACTTGGGCTCAATGTCCAGAGTGTCACTCCCGCCACCTCTCCTATTGGCGCATCTGGTATGAGCACATCTTAGACAGCATGTTTAAAGATGACCATGTTTGCATTTTTATAGTGTTCTGTAGCTAGCTTTCACAAAATCTCCTACATTGGGAGCTAAACAAGTTTGGTCAGATTGCTTGCTGTAAAGGCATTGCTGTAGGCTAATTAGCTACATAGTGAATGAAATAGCACTCAAAAGGCTCAAGTCAATAAAATTCATTTATCTGCCCTGCATGGATGCATTTCAGCCTCACCATTCATGCTGAGAATGACAACAACAAAAACACAGGTGGCCATAATTAGGCTATAGGTCAAGTTCAGACATTACTGGCTAGTACACATTTTCATTTATTTAAATATCACCTTTATTTAACTAGTAAGAAGCATTAGTAGGCTGAAATACTCTGCCTCTTATCCGTGTTGTATTGAGTGAACATGCTTATGTACAAATGTGTACTTTCCACTCAGTCGGGCTTAAAAGAACCAAAGTTCAGAAACTTTGGTAGGCAGTCTGGTTTTAAATAGTTCTAGGACTCTAAGCAGATGCAAAATAGGCCCGGTTGGAGTAGACTTGTTTGTTAAGTTGATCTTGAGCGGTTTGGAAAACCTGGTAGCCTCGAACAAATAGCGTCCAGCTATGGAATCAACATGATCAAACCTGGTCTTGAGCAAAACAAAGTCTCCCGAACCTGCCATCGTGCCCTTTACCAGGAAAGTGCACAGTCACTGTGCCGTTCGTGCACCAGCCTTGGCCTGAGTTCAGCTAAGGGCACAGATGAGAGTGCTAACATTCTCAGCCAGCGGAAGTCAGAGTGGAAAGCAGTGTGGCATTCTATAGGCTATTCCCAGATTGTGGGCTTATTCTTGAACATTACATTCCTACTGCCTCTGCAGTTAATGGCCTATTTTAGGATTTTGTTCTGAAGTCCATGGGAGATATAAAGTGTGTCCTCATTTGGCATCGGTGTGAGAAATGCTGCTTTCACAAACGCATACAGTACTCTAGAACGTATACTATTGAGTCATAGATATGGATGAATACAGTCTCTCCCCTATTGTTTGTACTGGTTAGCCTACTCTGTCAAAGGAAGCTACCTTAATGACTGACTGATTGCTTTAAAATGAGATCCACAATGTGTAATGATGTTGTTTTCAATTTCAAGTGTTTTTAAAACATTTTTTAAACATGATAGACCCAAATCCTTTAACTTGCCAAAATTTAAAATGATTTGATATAGGCTTTCAATAAACTAATTTCCAATAATTGTTAAACAGATTTCCACAAATGTAGTATTCTATCTCAACATGAATTTAGCTAGCAAATAAAAATGCAATATGGCTTAGCCTACCTTTGCGGAAAATGCTGTTAGTTTACAGCTGTTCAACCCAATTGAACACAACCAAGGTTGTGTTCAGGAGGGTGCAACGAACAGCACTGGCATCAGGCTTCAACAATAACACCCTGTGTCCATGAACTGCTTTGATATCTTTTCCAGCCAGGCAGAAGACATTCATTTTCAATGGAGGCAGTCTGCACCATTGCGCTCCATCTGCCATACTTTATTTTACATGTCACAGGGGCATGTCTGTTCCACACAATGTATTTCTATCCATCTAAATGATGCCCTGCTGAACAAGGCCCAGGTTTTCCACATTATGTTGAGGGTTCTGTAGTCAGGTGGTAATTCCTGGTCTTTCTTTAGCCATTGGATATGGGCCTTAATCAGCTTTGTCCTTAGCTGTTGAGTAGACAGGCTTTCCAATTCACACACACAGCTGTGTTCAAGTTAATTTCTGGTAACCTAACTTGGTGAGCTGACAAAAAGTGCTTGTTGCCAATGGACCTACTGTACATATGCAGAGAAAAGCCATGGGGGTCGAGTCAAATATACTGTATTCCTCACACACTGAGCTCTTCAGTTGTGTCCCAAATGCACCCCACTCCCTATGTAGTGTACTACTTTTGACCAGGGCCAAGGGTAGTACACTATATAGGGAATATGGTGCCATTTTTTTCTCCTCCTGTGTACCTTATTTGTTTTCTTTCGTACCTGTCCCAGGCGTGACGTACTGCAGTCAGAGCAGCGAGGGAGTGAGCTCCCTCTCCAGCTCTCCCTCCAACAGCCTGGAGACCCAGTCCCAGAGTCTTTCCCGATCCCAGAGCATGGACATTGACACAGCCTCCTGTGAAAAGAGGTGAGCAACTCGGACCGGTCGATTCAAAACCGATCCTTAGCCCAGTTTTGAGAGGTTTGGCTAGGAGGTGTAAGCAATATGGAGATTCGAAGGCAAGATGAAGCGTTTGCCATGATGTTTATCTATCCCAATTCTCTCAGATCTACAGGACAGGAGTGTTTAGGGGTAAGAGGTCAATTTAGAAGACCACACTGGAAATAGTGGTAAGCAAGTTTGTGAACCCTTTAGGATTTGCTCTATTTCTGCATACTTTTGACCTAAAATGTGATCAAAGTCCTAATAATAAAGTGAACCTAATTAAACAAATAACACAACTTTTTAATTTCTTTATTGAGCAAATTGATTCACATTGATTTTGTGCTAAGAATATGGGACCAAATAATACACGTTTGACTAGTTTAATACATTTAATTTAGCTCATTAATGAAGAGGTTCACATACTTTTTCCAACCATTACATTGAATTTAAGATCAATTTTCTCAATAAAGAAATTCATAAGTACAATTGTTTTTGTTATTTGTTAAGCAGGTTCACTTTGATATATTATTAGGACATAGATGATGAGGATCTGATCACATTTTTAGCTCAAACTTATGTAGAAATGCAGAAAATCCTAAAGGGTACAAACTTTCTTTCACCGCTGTAAGTCTTCTGACTTTTTTGTGTGTTCGTCAATGATTTTATTTATGTTGTCTTTTGAAGTGTGTTTAAAATGGTCAAATAAACTAAACAAAGTGTAATTCAACATAAGAGAAGATGCTAGGATGACAGGCATCACATTTCAGCTCTGTTCAATTGTTATGGCCCGGGGTCAGTCTGATCTCATGCTTAGTGTATCCATTCACCCCTTATGAACTCCTTACACAAAGCTTTAATAGATGTCACATGCATCCCTTCATTCCAACTCAAATTAGAAAGTTTAAAGCTAGATACAATGTGTGCAGTGTGTTATACAAAGATATGTGTTAAAGCTGAGCTCCGCGATAGGTGAAACAGTGCCACTGGCCACCCCAGGCACATTTTGTTTTTGTCTTGAGGAAATTAGCATCCAGCATTGTATATAAAAAAATACTCTGCTGTTCTATCGCATGTGCAATGGCGTCCGAGCCGTTGTAATATCGCAAATAAACTTGTCAGGTTCACCGATAAAGATTGCAGCTTTAAGGTAAGGGGAATAGTACAAAACATGAAAGCACTTAAATGCACAACAGAGGCGTAAGGTGTTCTGAATTTACCTTGAATTTACCTTGAATGCTAATTTCACTTCTTAAGAACAAAACCGCGCTGACAAACAGTTAAAAGTGGTGGATGGCCACATAAGCAACGTAAGTGTAAGAGATCAACTGCTGGGTGTCAACGAATGGTGGCGATTCAACATGTAGAATCATCCGGAAATGAACAGAAAATAACAGACAGTGCGCTCGTCATAGGCGATAGACCACCACAAGCTGATTTTAACTGTTCATTGCAACAGTGTGTTTTGTCCTTTTTGAGTTGGAGTACAGTTGATTGCCTGTTTGTGTGATCTGGTGGAGGGATAAATTGGTTGTCCCTATCTATGTTGCTCCTCTCTCCCTCTGTCTCTGTGCGTGTGGCCCAGCAGCATGTCCCAGGTGGATGTGGACTCAGGGATAGAGAACATGGAGGTGGAGGACAGTGATCGCAGGGAGAAGAGGGACCTGGCTGAAAAGGTAAGCAGAGCTCCCATTCCACCCCTTTCCTTACTGTACTTCCTGTACTTTAATCAGTCACTTTGACTGTGTCTAAAAAGGCACCATCTATTCCCATGCCTGAAGGCTCAAACTGAATTATTCCACTTCTCTTATCATTCTCTACATACTTCAGTCTGAATCTGCCATCATTGAAAGTAATTTGTGGTGGGTGAAAAGTAATGATTGGATCGTGTCTAACCAATCCATATCAAAGCCAATTATGTACTTTGAATACGGCGCTTCATTCACGTTTGTTATGGCTCTGGCCCAACCCATTGGTTTCTGGGACAAATCAGATGGTCTGAATGTGTTCATTCTAGAGGGTTCGGGGATGGTGTCAAATCCACACTCATTGCAGAGAGGAAACGTTTGTGGGCCTGGAGTGGCATTTGGCCGGAACAAAGAGTCTGGGTAGCCAGGCAATCTATTCCCTATATAGTGCACTACTTTGGACCAGCACTTCAAAATAGTGCACGATACAGCATAGGGAACGGGGTGCTATTTCAGACAGGACCTGTCAAGAAAAGGATCTGCCAAATGAATGTAAGTGAATGGAATTGTTGGAGACTTTGTACATCAATACTTTTCACCAAATGAGCAGTGGGTTCATATACTTCAGTGGTTTCATTGTGTATGTGAAAATAAATGTCCTTTTGATACTCCTGCCAATGTAGAAAAGGAAATAAATGGCTAACTCTCAAAGAAAAATACATCTTCATTTCAGTTATAATAAGTAGGTCATTTTGGATGGTCAGAGAGCCATTTTTGACTTTAATATAAAGACCTCGCTCCTGGCTGATAAAACAACTTTGGTTTTGGGTTAATTACTTTTATTTCGGTTAAATTCTCGCAATGATCTAATCCCTAAATTCAAAATAGGTAAGGGCATGCTAATTCTGGTAAGGGCATGCTAATTTAAATAGGTAAGGGCATGCTAATTTGTTGCCTTGCAATTAGTAATGAGTGGAAGGTCTTTCATGGATGATGTAGAATAGATCTCTTTACTATTGCACAATAGAAACAAATAAAACGTCTGCAGTTTTTCGGAACAAAATAACCTAAATGATGACTGGCATTGAAGATTCTTTATCTGTATGCCCAGGTTTGCCTCAGTGATTGCATTATAGAATCCTTCACCGCCCATCTCCACATGGCTATTGAACTGAAATACTCTGAACCAATACATTTGTCTATGCCAATGGTCTTTGAAAGCTCTCTGAAAACACCCCTGTCTGCTTACATGGTACAGTCTGTTTCCTCTCTAACCCTCACCTGAATACTTTTGTATTATGGATTCTACCATCTAGCTAAAGGTGTCTTTGAAAGAGGTGTTGTTGCTTGGCTAATTGGCACCAATAAAGAGCAGCTGGCAGCAGCAGTTATTAGCTCTTAGTTATTGTATAGCCATTGCAACAGAATCAATCCATGTCCAATAGAAAATGGATAGTAAAATAAAGTCACTAATATGGGTATCCTACTGTTTTCACTAATTCAGATCTAAAATCAGCAGTGTAATTTGCAGACAGTGGTAAGGAGGCAAATCCATGGTTACTTGTCAAAGTATTGAGCTATTAAGAGTAAAACAAGGCTGTCCATTGTCCCCATATGTATTATGGCCATTTGAAGTGCTAGCTATTAAAATTAGATTCAACAAGAACATCAAGGTGTTAGAATTCCAGGGGAGAAAAACAAAATTGTTAAATGTATGCTGATGACTCCTTTTTTTTTTCTCCCCTTAAGTCCACAATCTGGATCCCTGCACAGTCTCATTGAAGATCTTGATAATTGTTCTAGCCTATCTGGACTAAAACCTAAATGTGACAAGTGTACCATATTACGTATTTGATCATTTAAAAACATGTTTATTGTACCTTGTAGTTTACCAATAAAATGGGCGGATGGTGACAAGTAGACATACTTGGTATTCACATCTCAAAAAATATAAATTAACTTCTTACGGATCATTGAGATGCTCGCATCTCACCTCGACAACATCCGGTGAATTTGCAGAGTGCGAAATTCAAATGACCAAAATCGTAATATTAAACATGAATGAAAATACAAGTGTCATACATCATTTAAAAGCTTAACTTCTTGTTAATCCAGCCGCTTTGTCAGATTTCAAAAATGCTTTATGGCGCAAGCACACCATGCAATTATCTGAGGACAGCTCACTGCACACAAAAGCATTACATACATTTCCAACCAAGCAGAGGTGTCACGAATGTCAGAAATGGCAATAAAATAAATCCCTTACCTTTGAAGATCTTCATCGGGTTGCAATCACAAGGGTCCCAGCTACATAACAAATGGTCCTTTTGTTCGATAAAGTCCATCTTTATATCCCAAAAAAGTCCGTCATTGGCCCGCTTGACTCAGTAATCCACCCATTTCCCTCATTCAAAATGCATACAAATGAAGCCCGTAAGTTACCAATAAACTACTTCCAAACACATCAAACAACGTTCCTAATCAATCCTCAGGTACCCTAATATGTAAATAAACGATACAATTTAAGACTGAGAATACTGGAGACTATTACCGGAGACAAATAACGAAGTACACACCCTCACCGGAAAGCGCAAAAAACACTCCAGCCAAAATGGGACCCACTTACTAAAACTACAAATTTTAGTGCATTTTTTTTTTTTTAAACAAGCCTGAAACTCTTTCTAAAGACATGACATCTAGTGGAAGTCCTAGGAACTGCAATCTGGGATGTCTTCCTTTTCCTTCCCGTTGACCGACATAGTAATCAGGGGTAAGCTGATTACTATGTCAGACATTATACTCAGACATTATTTTAACAGTTTTGGTGACTTTAGATTGTTTTCTATCCAATACTACCAATGATATGCATATCCTAGCTTCTGGGCCTGAGTAACAGGCAGTTTACTTTGGGCACCTCATCCATCCAAACTTCCGAATACTGTCACAGGTTCAGGAATGGTTAAAAAAAAAAATCACAACATGCGCTTAAAATTAACCTTACAAATAGCAGTGTTGGGCGATTTTGGAAAGCCGTAGTCAGTCAATAATTAATGTAATAATACTCGTAGGAAAGGTTTTACTTTTTAGCACACAATCTGTTGATACAATACGATTAGAACGTTTTTAAAGAAGAATGTGAAACATCACAGCACAATTAAAAAATATTTGGCACGTGGAAACCAAACAAGGGTGGTCTTTGTAGCAGAAAAGCTGTAAAGAAAAAAATATATATATGTCCTCCGAAAAAAGTGTTGGATGACAAAAAAATAAATAAAAGCAGCAATTCTAGCAATTCATTTTCTCTCAATTTGAGTCAAGGCTGCATTTTTTGCGGTGGACCCTCCAATAAAAGCAGACATTGAGTCCTGAACACCCTGCTTTTACCCAAGGACATTTTTATTTAAATGTTTTGCCACCTATCGGTACACATGACCACCTGGTAACCAGTCTCTTGAACGGCAATGACCGTTCTAGTTTGTAATTCTAACTATTGGTGTATCTGTCCCAGGAATCCGCTGAGAACTCAGATGTCTCTGAAGAGCAGGCTCTGCAGCTCATCTGTAAGATCCTACGTGTTTCCTGGAAGGAGCAGGACAGAGACGTCATTTTTCTCCCCTTGCTCGCCGCCGAGTTCCACCAGAGCAGCCTCAAAGACGGTATGGCAAAGATGCATGATATTTCATATGTAGCTATGTTCTTATTGAATTGTACAGCTTTTTTGCAAAAGAGTCCTAGATTATGGTTTAGGATTTCCTCATCTGAATGCAATAGCTGAAATTTAAAAAAAAATCTTCTAACACAAAGTTTCTATTGAAATGTGAACAAAATATTTTTATTAAATACAAATCAGTTTGTGTGGTCAGTCTTTTTTAATCTGTCATGTATACCATTTTAGAATTTGTTTACAAGTCACAAATGAAGTATGTTTATAGGATTTCTCTTTCTCCTCCCAGTTTTCTCTGACTTCAAAGACCTGATTGGCCAGATCCTGATGGAGGTGCTCCTGATGTCTACCCAGTTGCACGTCCACAACCCCTTTGCCAGCCTGACTGCCACGTCCGAGCCAATTGCTGCTGCCAAATCTCTTGACCACCACCTGACGCTGATCCAGCCCTCCAGCCAGGGCAGCAGTCCCATGGCCCCCTGTGCAGGCTCGTTTGGGGCCAGCTCTTTGTCCAGGCAAGTACCCCCCAGTGGCCCCACGACTAGCCCCCAGTCCTGGGTACACATAAAGTCAGCAAAAAAATAAATGTCCTCTCACTGTCAACTGCATTTATTTTCAACAAACTTAACATGTGTAAATATTTGTATGAACATAAGAAGATTCAACAACTGTGACAAAAACTGAACAAGTTCCACAGACATGTGACTAACACAAATGGAATAATGTGTCCCTAAACAAAGGAGGGGTCAAAATCAAAAGTAACTGTCAGTATCTGGTGTGGCCACCAGCTGCATTAAGTACCACAGTGCATCTCCTCCTCATGGACTGCACCAGATTTGCCAGTTCTTGCTGTGAGATGTTACCCCACTCTTCCACCAAGGCACCTGCAAGTTTCCGGACATTTTCGGGGGAAATGGCCCGAGCCCTCACCCTCCGATCCAACAAGTCCCAGACATGCTCAATGGGTTTGATATCCGGGCTTTTCGCTGGCCATGGCAGAACACTGACATTCCTGTCTTGCAGGAAATCACGCACAGAACGAGCAGTATGGTTGGTGGCATTGTCATGCTGAGGGTAATGTCAGGATGAGCCTGCATGAGGGAGGAGGATGTCTTCCCTGTAACGCACAGCGTTGAGATTGCCTGCAATGACAACAAGCTCAGTTCTATGATGCTGTGACACACCGCCCCAACCATGATGGATCATCCGCCTTCAAATCGATCTTGCTCTGGAGTACTGGCCACGGTGTAATGCTCATTCCTTTGAAGATAAACGCGAATCCGACCATCACCCCAGGTGAGACAAAACCGCGACTTGTCAACAGGCCTACAAGCCCTCAGTCCAACCTCTCTCAGCCTATTGCGGACAGTCTGAGCACTGGATGTGCATTCCTGGTGTAACTCGGGCAGTTGTTGTTGCCATCCTGTACCTGTTCGGATGTACCCATCCTGTGCAGGTGTTCTAGACATGGTCTGCCACTGCGAGGACGATCAGCTGTCCGTCCTGTCTCCATGTAGCGCTGTCTTAGGTGTCTCACGAATTCAAGTTCATGCAGATGAGCAGGGACCCCAGCTATCTTTCTTTTGGTGATTTTCAGAGTCAGTAGAAAGGCCTCTTCAGTGTCCTAAGTTTTCATAACTGACCTTAATTGCGTAACCTCTATAAGCTGTTAGTGTCTTAACGACTGTTCCACAGGTGCGTGTTTATACATTTTTTTATGGTTCATTGAACAAGCATGGGAAACCGTGTTTAAATCTTTAACGAGTTATATTTGAAAGACAGGGCCCTGAAAAAGGGACGTTTACTTTTCTTTTTGCTGAGTTCGGTAGGGTTGTGTCCAAAATGGCATCTATCCAAGGTAGTGTCCAATGGAATTCCTACATTGAAATTGACAGAAAGGGAATTGTTCCCTTTTTGTGTGATTTAGGCCTAGTCAATGGGAAGTGTTGTCTCTTTTTAACTGGCACTGTCATGGTATCATTGTCTTTTTTATTCAGTTTTATATACAGAGTTACTTGACTATTGATAAGATTGTAAAAGAGGAAGATGTAGCCCATTTGTCAACCCATTTGTTTTGCAATGTTCACAGCCTGTACGGGTGTAGTCCGCACTCGCTGGCTTTGAATGCAGCCAGGATGATCTCTCCACCTCTCCCCACCCCCACCAGCCCATCCCTGCATCCAATGGTAGCCCCAAGTCCCCCTTCCATGGCCTACCCCCTAGGCTCTCTCTCAACCTCCCTTCCGCCCCTCTGCCTATCTCCCAGCGCTACCGGCCCTACTCTGTCACCTCTCCCTTGGGGATCTCCACCCCCCCTAGCCCCAGACTGGCTAGCCTCCCTGGGCTTTCACGCGGCCCTATCACTGAAGGTCTCCCGGTACCGCCCATCATTCTGGCCCCGGCCCCGCCACTACCAACTAGCCCCCAGTTGGTTCCCCTCCCCTCTACTAGTCCTCATCCGCCCACCTCCATGCCCCTCCCTCTGGTACCCCCCTCACCCAGATCAGCTGCCCGAGGAGCTGCCCTCGCCACCCGGATCCCGTCTAGGTACCTCCTCCACCACGTGTGACAGAGTGACGCGCAACAAGCTACTTACTAAAACATTAACCCTACCTCCAGCCTCAGCTCCATGGCAAAATGTGTAGAATCACAGGAAATTTGCTTTAAAACGGCAACATTTTCTCTCCACTGCATGGCAAAGGCTATATAATTGCAGGAAATTAGCTTTTAAAACAAAATAATTTGCTCCGCACCATTGATAAATTGGTAGAATTGCAAGAAATGTGCATATAAATTCAAAAAAACTCCCTATACTGCCAAGTCTGTGTCCTACATTTTTTTGCAGTGCTGATGGGCTGACGGCGCTCATTGACATGCCCTGCGTCATGCCCCCTGTCACGCCCACCATCTAAACCCCTTTTGATCCATAAAAACCCATGCACATTTGGCCAACATGATAATGGGCTACTTATGTAGGCCTATTGCTTGACTTATTATGGACATGCTCTATATGGGTGGTGTTTTGCACATAATTCCTAACCGCAAACCAACTCCAATACCCTGATGATTTTCACAATTTACAGTCATCCTCTTTTAAAATAAATAAAATGTATTCTTATAATAATATACAGGTTTGGACACCTACTCATTCAAGGGTTTTTCTTTATTTTTTACTATTTTCTACATTGTACAATAATAGAGAAGACATCAAAACTATGAAATAACACGTAGAATAATGAAGTAACCAAAAAAGTGTTAAACAAATCAAAATATATATTTTATATTTGAGATTCTTCAAAGGAGCCACCCTTTGCCTTGATGACAGCTTTGCACACTCTTGGCATTCTCTCAAACAGCTTCATGAGGTAGTCACCTGGAATGCATTTCAATCAAATTCTTCAGAGTTGAAGAAACAGCCACATCTCGACATCCACTGTTCAGATGAGACTGTGTGAATCAGGCCTTCATGATCGAATTGTTGAAAAGAAACCACTACTATAGGACTCAATAAGAAGAAAAGACTTGGTTGAGCCAAGAAACACGAACAATGGACATTAGACCGGTGTAAATCTGTTCAAATTTAAGATTTTTGGTTCCAACCGCCGTGTCTTTGTGAGACGCAGAGTAGGTGAGCGGATAATCTCTGCATGTGTGGTTCGCACCATGAAGCATGGAGGTGTGATGGCGTGGGGTTGCTTTGCTGGTGACACTGTCTGTGATTTATTTACAATTCAAGGCACACTTAGCATAGCTATCTCACCATTCTGCAGTGATACACCATCTCATCTGGTTTCGACTTAGTGGGACGATAATTTGTTTTTCAACAGGACAATGACCCAACACACCTCCAGGCTGTGTAAGGGGTGTTTGACCAAGAAAGAGAGTGATGGAGTGCTGTATCAGATGACCTGGCCTCCACAATCACCTGACCTCAATCCAATTGAGATGGTTTGGGATGAGTTGGACCGCAGAGTGAAGGAAAAGCAGCCAAGAAGTGCTCAGCATATATGGGAACTCATGAAGCTGGTTGAGAGTATTTTTTTAACGTGTGCAAAGATGTCATCAAGGCAAAGGGTGGCTACTTTGAAAAATGTCATAAAATATATTTAGATTTGTTTTACACTTTTTTGGTTTCTACATGCTTCCATATGTGGTATTTCACAATGTTGAAAATAGTAAAAAAAATAAAGGGTAACCCTTGAATGAGTAGGTGTCAAGTTGATTGGTAGTGTGTGTGTGTATATAATTGAGAAATGAGGAGAAAGACCTTTTGCTTGCCAATGCATTGCTTGTCCTGCATGTTTTTTGTGTGAATCTCACAGCTGTGGTACTCTGACAATGTTGTCTGTAGGAGCCTGTGTGTTCATGGTGTATCTTCAGATAAAATGTATTAATGGACATGTGACAAGGTCAGCACTAGGAGAGTAGTCTGGTGTTTTATTCCACAGTGAATCACAACCAGGGTTCAGTTGAAGTCCGAGGGAAGGTGAACTCGTCACATCACTCCCTTCCTGCATCTTTTCCTCAGTGTTACATCTTCTTTCCCTATCCCATCCTCTCCTAGCTATGACCCATGTGTCTCTATTTTTCCATCTGTCTCCCCATCCTCCTCCTTTATCCCTTGTTCCTCGTTTCCTCCCTCTCTACGCCAGCCCCCTATCCCTCCTGTTCTTCGCCCTCTCTGATATGTCTCAGGACAGCAGCGAAGAAGAGCCTGAGGATGAGCAGGAGGAAGATTTTACGCAGGTCCAGTTTGGGTCCAGGTATACACCGCTGCACGGCGTGTGTTCCGTAGACTCACCGGCATGCTTCAGCAGTGTGTCGAGCCTAGCCACTAACAGCAGAGTCTGCATTTCACCATTGCCCCCTATTCCTTATGTAGTGCTCAAATTTTGACCATCAAAAGTAGTGCACTATGAACGGAATATAGTGCCATTTGGGAAGCAGACAGTGTTTCTGCTCTTGCAGGAACAGGCTGAGAAACGTAGAGCCTGTAGACCATGGGTGTCAAACGCACTAATTATTATTTTACTCAAACCACCCGCGGGCCGTATGTTTGACGCCCTGCTGTAGACTCTGGCAGCTTTATGACCCTCAACTGTTGTAGTTCATGCTCAACCTCAGAAGTTAATTTCAGTACAGATCGAGGCAGGGTGCTTATCCTTGTGGTACTGCTAGGAGTCTGTTCTGTAAATCGAAAATAAATATTTGCTTGCAAAAATATTGAGAATTCATTATGACTATGCTACCACTGCAGTAGGAGAATGATATCTGGTTCTCAAGCACTATGATCCTTGTAAATCAGCAGCATGAGTTTGGGCCAGGATTGTAGTTTCCCAGTGAATTAGGCATGTCATGTACTGTAGCTAAGATGTCCAATTTCGCTAGCTAAATTTGTACTATGAGGAAAGGACCCAAAGTGAAGGAGTTTAGACTGTCGACACCAGGTAAATAACCCTTGCAAGTGCGTGTTGAAGGCACTGTTTCACTTTTCTGCAAACAATCTTCAGGTAAAATCCACAGACGACAACTGGTTTAATTGTGTCTTCAGATGGTTTCTGTTGCTGCAAATGCTGCTTGCTGCAGCCCGGATAAACAATCTGTTAGATTGGTTGAAAACTTGCACTTTCAGTCTCCACTAAAAATCTTTTGTTGAGTAGCTTTGGGCAGAAGACTTATCCACAATATTCCTGCGGACTGAGGTTGTGAATCTGCTCACTGGTTACCCACTGGTCTGTCTTCGAAAACAGACCACTAACAATGCATTAACTTAGACCCCAGTGAACCCTTGGGTGGGATCTCTGGAGAATCCGTTACCTGGGTTGTGTTCATCAGGCATCAATTGCAAAAATGTGACAAACTAAGAGAGCGGGAGCAAGGCACTAGCTGGAGTTGTCCAATAAGAAACAAACAATTTTTTTTCCTTGGCAAAATATGGCAAAAAGGTTTGCCTGCCCTAATGAACACGGCCCCGCTTCAAACTGCTATTGAGTGAGATTATTGGAAGAATTTTGTAAAATCTGAGGGTGTTTATTTAGAGTTCAGACTCAAGAATTGTTTGTCAATGCCGAAACGCTGCCTTGCTATACTCTCGCTAACATTTTACAATTTATTTCAGGGGAACTGAAATGGTCGCTTATTTACCACATTTGTCCACAGGGCTTCTTTCTTAAGGCGCCCTGGTTCTGCTCTCCTGTCGTCCTGTTACATTTTGACTTTCTCTCCCATTTTTTCCCCCCATCCATCTCTCTGTGTAGTCTCGGTGTGTCCGGAGGGGGAATGGCCTGGGAATCCTGCGGCGACCGGTTCACCATCGAAGCGTGCAAGGAGACAGAGATGCTCAACTACCTCATCGAGCGCTTTGACAGTGTGGGCATGGAGGAAAAGAAGGCGCCCAAGGTAAACTGGAAACGCTGTTAAGATACATGGCGGGCCACCGGAGGTTTGACCCGTATCTACTCATTTGGAATCTTTGTCCTTTAAAAGGGCAGCTAAAACTTAATTCAGAAACACCATTGTAACACAGTGTCCCCAAACAATACTTACCTTTCAGCTATGCTTAGTGTGGCCTCTGGTTGTAACAAATGCTCTGAGAGGAGGCAAAGTCAAATTTGCTATTCGCAACACTTTATTTTTTGTAATCACATTTTTGTTATTTATATTAGACAAACTTGAACAAAACACCTTATTGAATTCAAAAAGCCAGACCAAAATACCGCTCACAATAGCTAAGTCTCCATCCAATTGGCGACAGATTTTCATTAGAATATTCAGAAATCTGAGTAATGTTTTTTTCACCAAACTGATTATTTGTTGATAAATATCTGTGATGGCGCAGTGCACATGAAATGTACCTTTTGTCGCTTAAGTTTTCACATACTGAATACAAATCTGAACTTCCATGTGTTCTATCACATTTTCAACTCTGATATTTTTGTAACAAATTTTTGCCTAAAATACCAAATGTGCCTACTCTGGTCTTGGCACGTGTGCTCTAGCTAACCGCTCACAGATACAGTGCGGGTAGGCTAGTTTACTTGATGAGATTATGGTTAAGAAAGAGCAAAAATAGTTTTCTTGTCAAACGGCTGTCAAGCATTGTTCATCATGTCACCAGAATAAGACTCTCAATATTTATTGAAAAGGTGCATCAAGCTCATCACAGTGCACTTTCATCACCCTGTGAAATTCATATTTTCATCTGTAGCCTAATAAGCTGCATATTTCACTGAGTCATAGTGGGAGTACCACACACACACCATATCATTATGTGATTCCAAGTTTTTCAATATGATGGTTATTATATCACTTTGTGCTTAAATGTGTTTCCACTGCAATTTCTCACTTTCATGATCTTTTCATGGCTGTTAATTTGTGGCATATCTTTACATTTAATTAACTTTAAACAAGGCACACCTGTTAATTGAAATGCATTCCAGGTGACTACCTCATGAAGCAGGTTGAGAATCTTGGCATTTGCCAAGCGTGTGCAAAACTGGCAATGCAAAGGGTGTTTACTTTGAAGAATTTAATAAAAAAATATATATTTTGACACTTCTTTTGGTTACTACATGATTCCATATGTGTTGTTTTGATGTCTTCACTATTATTCTACAATGTAGAAAATTGTAAAAAATAACACCCTGGAATGAGTAGGTATGCCCAAACAGCTTGATGCCAAGACATTGACAACAAATATATATTGACATAGTAAAATAAATGTGGAGAAAAACTCTCACATTAAACACCAATGTTATTCACTAAGTTGATGGTTTATATTTATGATCATGGTTTACAAGTTTAATTTTATTTTCTGTTTTAAAATGGTCTTATTTCATTATTTTACATGTGATAAGGCCACAGAGGGCCGGAGATAATTAGACACCTGTGTTAATCATAAGGTCCCAAAAGGGCCACTAGATGTATTTTCATAGATTACATAAACTCCTTTTAAAAATACCACAATTCTGGTAGTTTACTAGTAAACTTTGAATGTTTCCAGTAATATACCCTCCCTTTGCAGCTCTAGTCACCACGCTTAACTTGTTCTTCTCCCTCTGTCTTCTCAGATTTGCAGCCACCCCAGTGTCAGCCAGCTCCTCAGCAACATACGCTCACAGTGTATTTCCCACGCCGTTCTTGTCCTTCAGGGTGCCCTCACGCAGCCCAGGTCTGCCTGACATCTTCCTGTCGCCTCTCACAATACTATGGTCCTAATACAGTATTATTCTGTGTACATCAGTGTTTCCCTACCATTGGATAGGAGTGTCTAGATCCCTTAAACTCAACTCTAGACGTTGAATCCAGTTCCACTACTTTTTTTTTTTCATTGTTCCCCTCTAATCGGGGACTGATTTTAGACCTGGGACACCAGGTGTGTGCAATTAATTCAGGTAGAACAGAACCAGCAGGCACCAGACCTTGTTGGGTAAGAGTTTAGTGCCCCTGGTCAAGATGTTTAGCACTGTTGCCCCATGCCTACATTTGTAGTATTTATTATTTAAATTCATAACAATTAAGTGCAGTTATTTTTATTTATTTTTTAAGCCCAAATATTCACCCATGGACACATGAAAGAAAGCAGTAATGAACATGTCAATTGACAATTGTGATGCCAGAAAGCCTGAATCTTGCTTTCACCTTGCTTTAAACTAGGGGAAAGACTGGTGTACGTGTTTTTGTTATTTTTTTTTTGCGTTCTCGGCACCCCTAGCAGGAGCTACTAATCTATCACCATAGCAACCCTATCACCATAGCAACTCATCTATTTCTCCTGAAGTTCATGTCCACTTTATTTTTCCCAATCATTCACACCTTTGCTACCCACACTCTAGCATCTGGTACACCATTAGTGTTTTCAGAAAGTTTTCAGACCCCTTGCCTTTTTCCACATTTTATGTGACAGCCTTATTCTAAAATTGATCAAATATATATATATTATTTTTATCAATCTACAAACAAGACCTTATAATGACGTAATGAAAACTGATTTTAAGACATTTATTTATTTTTGTATGATTTTGCAAAAATAACGTAGTTATCCGTAGAGCTCCGAGACAGGATTGTGACGAGGCACAGCTCTGGGGAAGGGTACCAAAACATTTCTGCAGCATTGAAGGCCCCCAAGAACACAGTGGCCTCCATCTTTCTTAATGGAATACGTTTGGAATCACCAAGACACTTCCTAGAGCTGGCCCTCTGGCCAAACTCGATGGCCACTCTGACAGAGCTCCAGAGTTCCTCTGTGGAGATGGAAGAACCTTGCAGAAGGGCAACCATATCTGCAGCACTCCATCAATCAGGCCTTTATGGTAGAGTTTCCAGACCGAAGACACTCCTCAGTAAAAGGCACATGACAGCCCACTTGGAGTTCGCCAAAAGGCATCTAAAGGACTGACCATGAGAAACAAGATTCAAGTTGGAGCTCTTTGGCCTGAATGCCAAGCGTCACATCTGGAGGAAACCTGCCACCATCCCTACGGTGAAGCATGGTGGTGGCAGCATCATGTTATGGGCATGTTTTTCAGTGGCAGGGAATGGGAAACTAGTCAGGATCGAGGGAAAGATGAATGGAGCAAAGTACAGAGATCCTTGATGGAAACCTGCTCAGGACTTCAGGAATGGGGCGAAGGTTCACCATCCAACAGGACAACGACCCTAAGCACACAGCCAAGTCAATGCAGGAGTGGCTTCGGGACAAGTCTCAATATCCTTGAGTGGCCCAGCCAGAGCCTGGACTTGAACCCCATCAATCATCTCTGGAGAGACCTGAAAATAGCTGTGCAGCGACGCTCCCCAACCAACCTGCCAGAGTTTGAGAGGATCTGCAGAGAAGAAGATGAGAAACACCACAAATACATGTGTGCCAAGCTTGTGGCGTCATACCCAAGATGGCTGGAGGCTGTAATCGCTGCCAAAGGTGGTTCAACAAAGTACTGAGTGAAGAGTCTGGATGTAAAATCCATTTTTAATGCATTTGCAAAAGTGTCAAAACCCGTTTTTGCTTTGTCATTATGCGTATTGTGTGTAAATTGAGAGGGGACTACAATTTAATCAATTTTTTTAAATAAATCTGTCACGTAACAACGTGGAAAAAGTTGAGGGGACTGAATACTTTCCGAATGCACTCCTGTATGCACTCTTGACGTTTCCTCTCACTGTTCTCTGTACCTGTTAGTATGCATCCTCTACCACTGCAGAATGCAATAATATTGCCAAAATACAAGTGTGTTCCCTCAAAATAGACAATTTGCTTTCAAAATAGAATAGCCAGGTGACACAGTCCAGATATATTCTGTGTTGTGAGTAAAAGCCATCCTCCTCCCCACTCCTCCACTCAGGAGTACTCTGCAGCAGTCCCTGCTGGTACCCTACATGCTGTGCCGTAACCTGCCGTATGGCTTTATCCAGGAGCTGGCTCGCATTACCTACCAGGAGGATGAGGTCTTCAGACAGGTGGGGTAGACCCAGACAGGTAGACTGACTCATAGACAGAAACAGAAATACACTAATGGTTTTATTAGTCTGACAATGAAATGGTCAATTCTAAAACATTAGAAAATTTGCTCAAACAGTTAAAAATAACCTCCATATGAAATGGGAACAAAAGTTATTGTAGTAAGTTGTCCTGTACATTTCACCATGTCAAGTTTCAGCTGTGTCGACTAACGCCATCCTCAAAATTGCTCACTTGTTGGCTGTATTTCAGATCTTTGTTCCAATCCTTCAAGGGCTTGGTCTGGCTGTGAAAGAATGTTCCTTCGACAGTGACAACTTCAAATTCCCCCTGATGGTAAGGTGGCAACGGAGAAGTAATGTGCGCTTGCGGTGCAGGCTTAGTGTGTGTCCCAAATGGCACCTAATTCCCTACGTAGTGCACTACTTTTGACCAGGATCCCTAGGGCAATTTCTAGGGAGTAGGGTGCCATTCGGGACGTAGTTTTAATGTGGTCTTTTAGATGCTGCCTCGCAGCCAGTGACTGAGCATGTCTAACTAATAGGGGGCAGTTCGAGATGTCAAATGTATAATGGATTGACTTGAGGCTGAATCTCTGCTAGCGTGATGAGCCTATCAACCTTCAGCTAACCTTTAGGCTCCAACCATATATATAGATTTACTAGAATGGGTATTTGCCATTAAAATCAATGTTTCTGTGATTTGATGGACCGGTGGCCATATTGAGGGTACTCGTGTGTTCCAGACAAATTTGCTTTGGTCTGAGGGGCTTTAACTGTTCTAGGAATTCTATTTTTCTATGGCTTCAGCTACTCCAACTAAAGGCTGGGTAACATGATTGGACATTTTTAACTTGTCTTGTCACGCCTGTCATAAGATGACTTTGGGTGTTTTCTTATACACCAGGGGACTGAATCCTATGGTCATTTCACAGTCAATGGTCAATGTTATTAGGCTATTTCTGATGGCTGTTCATTTAACGTTCACTTACGGCGTGTTTTGTTTTCTACAGGCATTAGCTGAGCTATGTGAAATCAAGTTTGTGAAGACTCACCCCATGTGCAATTTGGTGAGTGTGCTGGAAGAGATTTTTTATTTTATTTTTTTATTTTACCTTTATTTAACCAGGCAAGTCAGTTAAGAACACATTCTTATTTTCAATGACGGCCTGGGAACAGTAGGTTAACTGCCTGTTCAGGGGCAGAACGACAGATTTGTATCTTGTCAGCTCGGGGGTTTGAACTCGCAACCTTCCGGTTACTAGTCCAACGCTCTAACCACTAGGCTACGCTGCCATCTTTCCTGTGTCTTTCCTGCTCTATTACTGAGGTTGCGAACAATCCCCTCCAGTGCACCTTGTAGTCCAAGGTGTTGATTTGTTGTTCTCCTTTTAACCTGATACCACTGTTTACTTGAGCACACTTAATATGTTGTGAAATCTGTTGTGAATGTATGCCTTGGCAACAGTTAATGGGGACCCATAATAAATACAAATACATCAAAACACTTTCAAAAGCCTTGCCCCCGATTAGACCAACTACAGACAGTAGATGAAAAACATTGTTTCCATTGGCACCATAGAAAGAAGTACTTATTTTTCTAGCACTGGATAAGTCTCAAAAGGCACCCTATTCCCTATATTGTGTACCATTTTTGACTAGGTCCCATAGGGCTTCGGTCAAAAGTAGTGCACTGAACAGGGTACCATTTTGTGCACATCCACTGTCTTATGTGAAGCATTCTGCTCTTGAGTCAGCCGGCCCACTTTACAGAAGCAGGGAAGAATTTGGCTTGGTTATTTTATATATGACAGGTTTGTCTAGCTCACATTTTCGAGGAATGGGAAGATAACAAGGATGCTTCCTCATTGGACACTATGCCCTTTAAAGTGCACTACTTTTCACCAGGTCCCAGTGGTACTGGTGACTTCTTTAAGCAGGTATGGCTTAGTAATTTAAGGCTCACCTCATGTATGTGCCTGTCTAAACTATAGTGTGTGTGTATGTGTCCAGATGACGTCTTTGCCCCTGTGGTGTCCTAAGTCTCTGAGCCCGGGGACTGGCCGAGAAGTCCAGAGACTCTCCTTCCTGGGAGCCTTCTTCAGCCTGTCGGTCTTTGCAGAGGATGACGTGAGTAATAGGAATAGGGTGAAATTACCCCTGGACACTGATGCTGGGTCAGTTTAGCATTCTCCATACTAATGCAATCAGGAATTCAAACAGTGTGAGAGGAGGGGGGGGGAGTATCAGTGTAGTGTGTGTTGGTGAAGCTATACAGTGTTTGTTTACAAACAATGGATTAAAATAAGCTTGTTTGGGCCTCCCGAGTGTGCAGCGGTCTAAGGCACTACATCGCAGTGCCAGAGGCGTTACTACAGACCTGGGTTCATTCCCGGGCTGTTCCGTAACCGGCTGTGGCTGGGAGTCACGTAGGACGGCGCACAATTGGCCCAGCGTCGTATGGGTAGGGTTTGACTGGGGGAGGCTTTACTTGGCTCAACGCGCCCAAGCAACTCCTTGTGGTGGGCCGTGTGTCTGCAGGCTGACCCCGGTCGCCAGTTAAACGGTGTTTCCTCCGACACATTGGTGTGGCTGGCTTCCGGGTTAAGCTGATGGGTATTAAGGAATGAGGTTAGGTGGGTCATGTTTCGGACGACGCAGGACTCCACCGTTGCCTTTCCTGAGCCCATTGGGGAGTTGCAGCGATGAGACGTGATCGAAAAAGGGAAAACAAGCTTTTTTTGAGAGTCTGATAGGGTACGACATTGCAGTTCATGACGCATTTCTTAGTTATATATTTTTTAAGAATCAGTGTCTATACAGTGCGTTTGGAAAGTATTCAGACCCCTTGACTTTTTCCACATTTTAGTATGATAGAGCCTTATCTTAAAACAGATTCATTAGTTTTTTTCTACATACAATACCACATAATGACAAAAAATATATATATTTTTTTACATGTTTGCACATTTACGTAAGTAATCAGAACCTTTAATCAGTACTTTGTTGAAGCACCTTTGGCAGAAATTACAGCGTTGAGTCTTCTTGGGTATAACACTACAGGCTTGGCACACCTGCATTTGGGCAGTTTCTCCCATTGCTTTTTGCAGATCCTCTTAAGCTCTGTCAGGTTGGATGGGGAGCGGTGCTGCACAGCTATTTTCAGGTCTCTCCAGAGATATTCGATCGTGTTCAAGTCCGGGCTCTGGCTGGGTTACTCAAGGACGTTCGGAGACTTGCCCCGAAGACACTGCTGCATTGTCTTGGCTGTGTGCTTAGGGTCGTTGTCCAGTTGGAAGGTGATCCTTCGTTCCCAGTCTGAGTTCCTGAGTGCTGTAGAACAGGTTTTCATCAAGGACCTCTCTGTACTTTGCTCTGTTCATTTTTCCCTCAAACCTGACTTATATAGACAGCAGTGTGCCTTTCCAAATCATATCCAATCAGTTGAATTTACCACAGGTGGACTCCAATCAAGTTGTAGAAACATCTCAAGGATGATCAATGGAAATAAGATGCACCTGAGCTGAATTTCGAGTCTCATAGCATAGGGTCTGAATACTTATGTAAATAGGGTATTTCTGTTTTAATGAATTTGCTAAGATTTCTAAAAACCTGTTTTTGCTTTGTCATTATGGAGTATTGTGTGTAGATTGAGGAAAACAATTCATTTAAAGTAACAAAATGTGGAATAAGTCAAGGGCTCTGAATACGTTCCAAATGCGCTGTATATCAATATATGTTAACTCCCAAAATGTATGGACTTTAAGGTTAGATTGTGGGAGGGGAAGCTGATCCTAGATCTCTACCTAGAACAAACCACCTTGGTGGTGAGTAATACAACTTGTGTGAATCAATGCAATGTGCCCTTACGGGCTGAAAAGCAAGAGAAATATAGCCCAGCAGCATAGCTTGTCCCTGGGATTTTTTTAATTTTGCAAATTTTTCTGAATGTTAAAATGGTTTTCTGGTGTCACCTAGTGTATTGCTGTAGTTTACCTTACAAAATGATACAACAAAAGCTCACAGAACTAAAATATGACTTCAGTGCTTAGCATTGACAAGTCTATATCACATTGCATCCAGAATTATGTTGGCATTAGATTACTTTAACCAGCAAAGAAATTACTTCATTTGTTTGGTCTTTCCCCCTCAGTCCAAAGTTGGTGACAAGTACTTCTCAGGCCCTGCGATCACCACAGAGAACACTCGCGTGGTCAGTCAATCCCTGCAGCACTACCTGGAGTCAGCCCGGGTAAGTCCTGCCCCACTGGGTCTATCATGGCTTGTCATTTGCCCAAGTATACTTCCCTCAATTTGGCATGACAATTATTTTTTTGTATTCTTTTGTCAGGGTGAAATGTTTAAAATCCTCCACAACATCCTACTGAATGGAGAGACAAGAGAGGTAGCTCTCAACTACATGGCAGCTCTGGTCAACCGCAATGTGAAGAAAGCCCAGATGCAGGTAAAGTGATCTTATCCTATATTCATTAATCTAGGAAATGTCTGAATTGAGGTTTTCTAATGCAACCATTTCAAGCTAGAATGTCTGGCCCCAAAGTCTGAATAGACCCAATGCTAATCTAGCACACAATCTCCCCTCTCCCTACCTTTCTTGTTAGAACAGTGAAAGACTTTCTGGAAAAGTGGGACTGCCCCACTCCTTAAATAACAAAAAAATAATTTGAACTTTTCTCTTCCCTTCTCTCTTCCCTTTGTCCCCTCATCCTTTTGCAGACGGACGACAAGCTGGTGTCCACAGATGGCTTCATGATCAACTTCCTGTCAGTGCTGCAGCAGCTGAGCATGAAGATCAAGCTGGAGACGGTGGACCCCTATTATATCTTCCACCCCCACTGCCGCCTGCATGTCAGCCCCGAGGAGACCCGGCTCAAGGCCACCATGGAAGAGCTCAAGACCTGGCTGGCCGAGATGTGTGAGTGGACACCGTAGATAATATAACAGAGCCTCTATGCATTCGAATGGAACAATTTGTCTGCCCTTTATCTACGAGGACCCCACCATCGACGTCATAGTATTAACAATGACTATAATGAGTTATAGTTGATCACACCTAGGTTAATGTGGTATTTGTTTTCTTTCAAATGTTTAACCTGGAGTGTCATGAGGATGGGGTTTGCACTTTTGGGACTTCCATTGATTCTTTTGTGCCAGACAAGCTCAATCATATGCAGTTAAAGTATTTGAAAAAAATGAAGAATTTGTGTGGTTGAGTTGCAATTGTCAACTGAACTTCCATAGTGCATTTTTAAAGTTGCTTTGTGTGCGTCCTGACCATATTCACATAGAAATGTTAGTTGTCAATCTATTATTCACATTGAAAGCAAGTCTGATAAGCGGTAGATATGTTCTATGTGCACTGTTTCTATGCTTCCTCTCCTCAAGTTACAATTTTGTTTACTTTTAGCAACCAGGCAATGGCGGAGTGATTTCTACATATTCAGTGTTGCCTCGCCGCTGCTAAATCATTGCCGCCACTCCAAAAAAATGTGTTTAGCTGTGAGACACTTTAAAGGGATATTGCGAGATTTTGCCAATCAAGCCCTTTTTCTGCTTACCTAGTCAAATGAACTCATGAATACAATTTTTATGTCTCTGCGTGCAGTTTGTAGTAAGTTTCTAACTAGCATTACCACCAATGCAAGTCTATGAGAATAGCTAGTGTACCTGTGAAGATACCTCAAACTTCCTTCAAACTGCATGTAGAGCAGTGTTTCCTCTGGAAAAATGTGTAGCAGTGGGGGAAAGGTCACAAAGGGGATGGCGTTTTTTAGGTAGGGTGTCATTTTACCACAACTGTAACCCTACAATTGACCCGTGTTACATTTAGCCCCACTCTTCCGTATGCGCTTACAGTGAATTGTGGAGCTGGTAACGCTTAACCATACCGCTGCTAAAAACTACATTGCGACTAATTAGTTACTACTTCTACTGAAGACTACGATAAACTATTTATAAAAGTCACTCCCTCTACTACACCAGCATACATGTTTCAACACTAACAAACTTTTAAACTTCTTCCACTAGATTCACCATCATATTTCTCCCCCAAAATTTCTGATTCTTTAAGTAAAAGTGTAGTAGTCTTGAGTCTGGTTGTATGTGATCTAGTAGTTTATCAAAGTAATCAAACCAGATATTTGTATATATTTAAAGTTGACTATATTTCACTAAAGTAAAACGTTTCAAACTTCAATTACCACAAAAATAGATTAAAGATCTGAAGGTCACCGTTATTTCATGGAAAATTACAAAATTACCATGTAGTTATTATTAGGATTACCTGCCAAATTGACAAACTGGATGTGCCATTCACCCCTGAAAGTTTCCTAATTGTTTTTGTTGACAGACAACGACCCCTCCAAGTTCTCTGAGCCCAAGTTCCCCACAGAGTGTTTCTTTCTGACGCTGCACACCCACCACCTGTCCATCCTACCGGGCTGCCGACGCTACATCCGCAGACTGAGAGCCATCCGTGAGCTCAACAGGTACACTCACTCACACACACACACACACACACACACGTGAGGACAAGTGGCCACAGCCACTCAAACAACCTGGGACTAGTTGTCATTTTCAGCCCGACAGGTCCCGGCGTTACTTAATAGCAATCTATATTCTCAAAAGCATGTGAGGCTCGTGTTCATATTTCACAACCTATGCAGGTTTTTGGAGTTGCCTATAGCAAAATGATACACCTGATTTAAGCTACGTTATTACATGCTAAATGTTTATGATCAGTGACAGATGAGTAGAAGAATAGATGAGCTAACACCTCCACTTATTTTCCCAGCCAGAGATCAATTAACCATATATTTAAAAGTCTGTGAAAAATCTGTTATATTTATGTTATCACGACGAGTCCCCACACTTGCCTCAATGCAGCTTGATGGCGCTGACCCAATCAAAACGGTGCTGAAATACCAAGTTGGCCACACACGGCTATTGCTTTAAATGTATTATAATGGTTGGATATGACTTTGGGAGTTCCAGTAAGAAACCATTTGATACATACCTTCATTTGCATTAGCCTATAACCTATTCCAATATTTAGTTGATCATAACTAAGGCTAAGGTGAGTTTTCTCATCGCATTTCTAAGTCGAGGGCTGTTTCCTCGTCTCCTCACTCCACTGCTGCCCACCTCCACCACATTGTTCTCAACACCAGTTTAAATCAATATGCTGTTTTCGAGAAATAGTGCATTTTTTTGGGGGGGGGGTTCGGGCTCATTACATTTCTGTGATGTTGGATCAGGCCTGGGCTTGGGGCTTCAGCTCACCAGACTTGGGTAAGACCGGACTACAATTTTCAGACCCAATGACAACTCTACATGGGACCATAGAATATAGATGTCCATCTCAAGAAAGGAGTTTTCAGAGAGATTTGGCTTCAGAGTTCCAAAAATATATAAGATATTGGCTTTGGTTTTTTAGTACTTGTAATAAATGTAATGTGGTTGTCTCCAACCAGTGAAATATCAAAATGTAAATGTGTTCATACATTAGTGAGGAGCTCATTGTTACGTTTCATTGGTGATCATTTGATACATTATTGGCCTATGAGTGGAAATTATTTCATTGTGTTAAGGTGTGTATGTAGTGTATTAGTGAGTATATGAAGGCTGGATTGTATTCACTAGGCTCTCAACGTTAAGAACATTGACTTAAACGGGGAGCGACAAGCTGAAGTTGCTTGTTTTTGTTATCCGTTGCGAGATGTTTTGAATACTAATGAATGCGACCCTGTTTTGTTTGGCATGGCAGGACCGTGGAGGAGCTGAAGAACAGTGAGAGCCAGTGGAAGGACTCTCCACTGGCCAGCCGACACCGAGAGATGCTAAAGAGATGCAAAACCCAGCTCAAAGTTCGCTAAGAGATTTTTCTTAATGGATTATTTTTTAAATCTCCTCCCACTATTTTCAGGCTGAAAGGACTTAATCCACTCTCTCATCTGCTTGTGTTCTGCTTGTCATACGTGATAATGTTTTGGTAATTTTTAAGTGTGTAAACTCGATTTCCTATTCCAATCCCGTGTCGTCAGTTTGTTTTCCGAATCATCCGTTTTGGTTAATATCTTAGATTTTTTTTTAAACTGAAATTAGTGTTGCGAATAAGAAAATAAATAATTTCAACTTGTGTCATGAGTTAACGACAATATTCACCAGAAACTTCTCTATCTTTGATCTTCGACCTTGACAGAAACTGGTGCGCTCCAAAGCCTGTGCCGACGCAGGGCTTCTGGATGAGAACCTTTTACGCAGATGTCTGCAGTTCTACAGTATGGTCATTCAGCTCATCCTACGCATGGTGGATCCCGCCTACCCACAGTAAGACACTCTGACACAATCAGGAACTGTTTTAATGCTGCAATATGAGTTCATAGCCTACTTTACGTCATATCTGTCATAATTAAAGGGAGGGTGTGAGATTTGAGCAATTATGCTCTTTTTCTACCTAACCAGTCAGATGAATTCATCGATACCATGTTCGTCTCTTCATGCAGTTTGAAGGAAGTTGAAGGTAGTTTTGCGAACCAGTCATTGTCTTAAAGCTAGTTACCAATTACGCTAGCTCTAGTTAGCAACTGCCTTAATACTGCACGCAGGCATGAAAATGTTATCCATGGGTAAGTAGAAGAAGGGACAAGATCTCGCACAATCCCTTTTAAACTGAGGGATGCAACTTTTTTACTAAACTGATAATGATATTATGTAAATGTTTATTAGATTTATCTTTGTTATTGTTTGTATTGTTTGACATGCATAAAGTGGATCAAAAACTCATATTCCTTCCTTCCCTTTGTTGCAGCATGAGTCTACCGCTGAATCCGGAGATTCCCAAAAGCTTTGCTGCTCTGCCGGAGTTTTACATTGAAGATGTTGCCGAGTTCCTGCTTTTCGTTGTGCAGTAAGTCGACAGATCGATTGTAATTGCATAGTACAAGGCCAGACAAATACCCAAGAGTTGGATTGTATGTGTCCATTTACCCTGTTTTACCTAAAGCAAGTGATTAGTTCCATGTTTTATACATTTCTTGGAGAATTGTTAACTTCAAAGGGATGTGGCAAGAGTAGGGCCAAGAGGATTTCCTGACCATGTGACCCGACCTGGAGAAACTCCTGGCTCTCTCCATTCTCTTTCCTTTATTAATAAATACATGAGGAGGACCATCCTCTTCATCCCTGGACAAGCTTCCTCTGAGTTTCTCAATTACTCTCCCCCTTGATTCTTGCTCACGAACAGGGATGTAAACAAATTTGTGCACTAAATTTGAGAGAAATAAGCATTTTGTGCTTATGGACAATTTCTGGGATCTTTTATTTCAGCTCATGAAACATGGGACCAACACTTTACATGTTGTGTTTTATTTTTGTTCAGTATGTGTGTTCTTTTGCCCATCTTAATATTTTATTTTTATCGGCCAGTCTGAGATATTGAGATATGGCTCTTTCTTCGCAACTCTGCCAAGAAGGCCAGCATCCCGGAGTCGCCTCTTCACTGTTGACGTTGAAACTGGTCTTTTGCGGGTACTATTTAATGAAGCTGCCAGTTGAGGACTTGTGAGGCGTCTGTTTCTCAAACTAGACACACTAATATACTTGTCCTCTTGCTCAGTTGTGCACCGGGGCCTCCCGCTCCTCTTTCTATTCTGGTTAGAGCCAGTTTGTGCTGTTCTCTGAAGGGAGTAGTACACAGCGTTGTATGAGATCTTAAGTTTCTTGGCGATTTCTCGCATGGAATAGCCTTCATTTCTCAGAACAAGAATAGACTGACGAGTTTCAGAAGAAAGTTCTTTGTTTCTGGACATTTTGAGCCTGTAATCGAACCCACAAATGCTGATGCTCCAGATACTCAACTAGTCTAAAGGCCAGTTTTATTGCTTCTTTAAATCTGCACAACCTTTTTCAGCTGTGCTAACATAATTGCAGAAGAGTTTCTAATGATCAATTAGCCTTTTGAAATTATTAACTTGGATCAGCTAACACAAAGTGCCATTGGAACACCGGAGTGATGGTTGCTGATAATGGGCCTCTGTACGCCTATGTAGATATTCCATAAAAAATCTGCCGATATCTACAATAGTTATTTACAACATTAACAATGTCTGTATGATCAATTTGGTGTTATTTTAATGGACACAATGTGCTTTTCTTAGAAATGTCATTGTTTTTTAAAGTGGGGCTGTTTGAATGGGGGTAATATAAAATGACATGTATTTTTTGAAAAGGTATCTTCTGTGAAAATTGCTCTTGACTGACGGTTAGCCTCACCTTTCTATCCTCCGCCAGGTATTCCCCTCAGGTCCTCTATGAGCCCTGCGTCCAGGACATTGTCACTTTTCTGGTGGTGTTCATCTGCAGTCAGAACTACATCCGGAACCCCTACCTGATCGCCAAGCTGGTGGAAGTGCTTTTTGTCACCAACCCGGCGGTGCAGCTGCGCACCCAGCGCTTTTCCGAGATGATGGAGAACCACCCCCTGTCCGTCAAACAGTTGGTCCCGGCCCTCATGAAGTTCTACACAGGTGTGACTACTTGGTGCAGCATTTCGGGAGGGGCAGAACTAGACACATTGCGCAATTTTAACACTTTTGCATGAACACAAACTTTTTATTGTGCTGGCTTGGATATTTTCTTCTTTCCAGAATGGTTCCATCAACTATAGTGGGTGTGTAACACACCATCACAGTACGGCTCAACTTGGCTCCACTCAGTAGTGTGCAAAAGCTATTAGAGTAGAGTCAAGTGCACTGATTCTCACATGCAACTGACTCTTGTGTGCCTTCCTTTCCACAGATGTGGAGCACACCGGTGCCACCAGCGAGTTCTACGATAAGTTCACCATCCGCTACCACATCAGCACCATCTTCAAGAGCCTCTGGCAGAACATGGGCCACCACGGCACATTCCTGGAGGAGTTCAAGTAAGTGGGCTAGAATCACAACTTAATAGGTATCGTCAGCTAATAAATACTAATAAATCTAATGCTACATGTAAAATGTACTCCGACTCAGTTTGTGTGACTTCGACTGGCTTCCGAAGGCCTCCTAGTTAGTGAATCAATCTGTCTATTCCCCTTAGCTCTGGCAAGCAGTTTGTGCGCTACATCAACATGTTGATCAACGACACCACCTTCCTGCTGGACGAGAGCCTGGAGTCCCTAAAGCGCATCCATGAGGTCCAGGAGGAGATGAAGAACAAGGAGCAGTGGGATCTGCTTCCCAGGGTCAGTACGGAATTACCGGGGGGAAAACATGAACCCATTACGAAGCGCATATTAACGTGTTACAAATCGCCTTTATAATTCCTAACGACTCTTTCTCCCTCAGGAGCAGCAGCAGAGCCGCCAGTCCCAGCTGACCCAGGACGAGCGGGTGTCGCGCTCCTACCTGGCACTGGCCACAGAGACTGTTGACATGTTCCATATCCTTACCAAGCAGGTCCAGAAGCCCTTCCTCCGGCCCGTAAGTACCACTCTGACCAGGGATCAAACATATTTTACTCATACTTTCCAGTCTATAAAGGGATAAATGGGCGCAAAAACATTGTTTGCAAATGTTGTATTCAACAAATATGCGGTTAGAATGACTTTTACTGGTTGTCAACAGCCCCCACACAGCAGCCAATTAAAACATTGACAATATTTTTTTGGGCTGTTGTGCTCAAATGGGATAAAAGCGAAGGTTGTGCAGGTGCTCTTTGAAAAGGGTAGTCTATGACTGGCAGAAAAATGGGAATGACTGTAACCACTTAGTAAACTGAAAAATGTATTGTGTGCTTATTTTTACATCAAGGCACTTGTTGATTTGAAAAAGATTCTTAATTTTAAAAAGCCTTAATTTTAAAAATATTTCGATAAATATTTAAAAACATGAAAACAAACCAACTCGTTTGTGCTCAACTCGTTTGTGATACATATTACTGTATAAAGCCTACTTCAACAGTAACCATAAACAACTCCTATTCATGGATGCAGACAATATTTTTCCTGGTGACCTAACTCGCTGCTCTGTGCATTCCAGGAGCTGGGGCCTCGTCTGGCAGCCATGCTGAACTTTAACCTCCAGCAGCTTTGCGGGCCGAAGTGCCGGGACCTGAAGGTGGAGAACCCAGAGAAGTATGGTTTTGAGCCCAAAAAGCTCCTGGACCAGCTTACTGACATTTATCTGCAACTTGACTGTGCCCGCTTTGCCAAGGCCATCGCCGACGACCAGGTAAACTGTAGTAGTAGCACACCTGGCTTTCAAACAATTGGGAAATTGATTCAAACACTTTATCTGTGCTTGCCTTGTTTAATAAACCAATAGAAAAGTCCCCACACTGCTAACCTCGCCCATCTGGCACTCTAGGCAGGCTCAAGCAAACCGTCAAAGTATTTGAAAAGATTAAGTAATTGAACCCAGAGTGGGGAGGGTGGGTGGGTGGGTGGGTGGGGAGGGAGGGAGGGAGGGTAGAGTAGGGAGGGAGGGGAGTGGGGAGGGAGGGAGGGAGGGGGTGGGGAGGGAGGGTAGAGTGGGGAGGGAGGGAGGGAGGGTAGAGTGGGGAGGGAGGGTAGAGTGGGGAGGGAGGGAGGGAGGGGGTGGGGAGGGAGGGGAGTGGAGAGGGAGGGAGGGTGGGGAGTGGAGAGTAGAGGGGAGGGGGGAGGGAGGGAGGGTGGTGGAGAGGGAGAACAATATACTTTTGAGGTTTTTCAATTTGGGTTCATATATAGTATGCAAATGAAGATACAAAAAAAGGTAACAGAGCAATGTACAATAAGGCGGACTAAGCAAACACGGAATTTGTGTTAAGTACATGGAAGCTGCCATCTCCATGCACCTCTGCTATTTTGTAATCATTTGGTAGAATGACACACTCACATCCCAAAGCCTCTCAGTGATAATTCCTTCAAAAGGTAATTATATTTACTAGGAACCAAATAGAAGCAAACGGTGCAAAACTGGGTGGGATCTTCATGAATTTGTCCAATAAGAAACATTTATTTTTGTTTTTCCGTTGCAAAACGTTTTGCTGTGGTGTGTGGTAATAAATACACCCAGGCTTACATGGTGTTCTTTCTCTTCCCTTTCCAGCGGTCGTACAGTCAAGAACTCTTTGAGGAAGTTATTTCCAAGATGACGAAAGCCGGCATCAAGTCTACCATCGCCATTGAAAAATTCAAGCTACTATCGGAGAAGGTGGAGGAGATTGTCGCAAGGAACTCTCAGTCCGAAATGGACTACAGTGACGCACCTGACGAGTTTAAAGGCAAGTGTTCAAACTTTGCAATGTTAAAACTTCACTTTCTAGTGTTTGAAATCTTTATTTATTTTGTACTAATTGCCCCTGACAGCAGCGGTATGTTCATTTGGATGCAACGTCCCAGTAGGGTGGGGGGTGTCAATGCAAGTACTCTAGTGAGGGCCGTACGCCCTACCCTCTGTAGTACATAGTGGTCAGATGCCACGCATTTGCCATACCAGTCAGGATGCTCTCAACGGTGCAGCTGTAGAACTTTTTGAATATCTGTCGGACATCAGGCAGTTGTCGTCGGCAAACTTTCGTGGGCGAACAGGGAGTACCGGAGGGGACTAAGCACGCACCCCTGAGGGGCCCCCATGTTGAGGATCAGTGTGGCAGATATGTTGTTGCCATCTCTTACCACCTGGGGACAGACCGTCAGGAAGTCCAAGATCGAGTTGCAGAGGAAGGTGTTTAGGCCCATGGTCCTTAGCTTAGTGATGAGCTTTAAGGACACTGATGTTGAACGCTGAGCTGTAGTCAATGAACAGCATTCTCACTTAGGTGTTAATTTTGTCCAGGTGGGACAGGGCAGTGTGGAGTGCAATTGAGATTGCGTCATCTGTGGATCTGAGGTGTCAACTAACTGTCCCGGGTTAAAGAAAACCCTCAAGTTTTATTTTTAAGTGTGTAACATGTATAAAACCCTCAGACGGCAAACTCAAGATTTCAATATAAGGGAATGGGGGATGCCTAGTCAGTTGTATTTAACCAAATCCTTTTGAATCAGATAGGACCCAGCGTTTAATTGTAAGCTAATTTAATTGTCTTCATGATTTCCTTGCATGTGTTTCCGAGACATCAATGCTTTGATTTGAGAATGCAGACACATGCATGGAAATATACTTGCAGAGTGCGTAAAAACACTGTCTGAAGAGAGGAAAGTGTGTCGATTTTTGCTGAATTTAATTAATGTATTTTTCAACACCTCATTCAAACACGACACAACATTGTTCTCTCACATCCTGGTAGGAATACTTTTACACAGCTCAAGGCAAATTTCTATATTTTTATTTGTGCATATCACATTTAATATACACAACGTAATGTTGTGTAAATGGGAGGGCTACAACGAAGGCAAATAAATACATAATTGAAGGTACATTACATTTGTGTGTGTTTGTTTCCACAGATCCTCTGATGGACACCCTAATGACAGACCCTGTGATATTGCCCTCTGGGAACATCATGGACCGAGCTATCATCCTCCGCCACCTTCTCAACTCCCCCACTGACCCCTTCAACAGACAGCCGCTCAACGAAAGCATGCTGGAGTCACGTATGTGTGCACACACCGGCATCAAAGTCATATCCACTTAAATTGCAACTCCCTATACTCATAGCCTGCAGTACAAGATGCTAGTTTGATATGTGAGGAAAAGCAAGAACCCACTTGAAACAAATGTTACCGATGGAAAATTGAGACTTCTAAAGGCTTGGTGAACCGAACGAGTGTGCTCGCAAACACCCTTAAAATACCTTCGACTGAAAAACGACAATACAGTAGTAGTACTGTTCATTCATCATGTAACACCGTAGCCAGAAAACACTTCCTCAAAATAATGAATTTAAGATATCTCAATAAATTGTCATACGTTTATATTTTTTGCAGAGGAGAATGTTTGGTGCAGTATTTCTCAAGTGAAAAATGTGCAAGAACTGGTCTTCTATTGTTGAATGACAACAAACACGTAATTGAAGAATCCCTACTGTTAACCGATCACAGACAAAAGGGCGTAGACTTCCGATTCCGAACTTTGGCTTGCCTTGAGTGGGATAAAAACTGCTGAAAAAACCCTTGTCGAAGGCCAAAACAAATAAAAAATTCACAAAATGTTGTCATAATATATGCATGAATCGTTTTGGATTGGATGCATTTAAAAAAAAAAACTTTATTTAACTAGGCAAGTCAAGTAAGAACAAATTCTTATTAACAATGACTGCCTAGGAACAGTGGGTTAACTTCCTTGTTCAGGGGCAGAAGGACAGATTTTTACCTTGTCAGTTCGGGGATTCGATCTTGCAACCTTTCGGTTACTCGTCCAACGCTCTGACCACTAGGCTACCTGCCGTCCCTTCTCAACTCTCTTGCTTAAAAACATTAATCACTGAATAAAGTGGACCAGCACTCGACAGTTGGAATTGAAGTCTTTCTTTTAGGCAACATGTCCTACTAGCACACTTTATTAACTATATGGGTCCCCATGGGTTTGTGCTCACGTTCTGCTCTGTCATTGTCTTTATTCACAGTCCCTGAACTGAAGGAGAGGATCCAGGCATGGATGAGAGAGAAGCAAGGCCAGGGACGTTTCCTCTAATGACAGCCCAACTTCAAACGCCGCCCCGCCGTCAGTAAGGGATGTTACCACCATTAATTCACCATGCCTGAAGTAAATACCATCAAGAACGGGGGGAAAACGCAAGAGAAATAAATGAAACCTGATTTTATTTTTCTTCCCTTTATCCTTATTTTCTCGGGTCATCATCTGAAGGCCCTTAGCTCTAAAATGAAACATAATAAAGTTAAGACTTTTAAAAGGTTTTTGCTCATGACTTTGTGTATATATCTACATATATACGTAACACTGCAAGGATAAGCAGCTGTCACAGGTCTTAGCAGCAGAATGCATTTCTTCATTCATTGTTGATTTTCCCTTGGTTTTGTGACTTTATGTATACTTTGTTAGATTAATTATTACATTTCAGCTTTATGAAGGGACGGATGATACATTTAGGATTGTGATACATTTTGGTTGTCTTGGTGGTAACTTTAAACAAGACATTGAAAAGAAAGTGGCTGAACTAATTCACAATATTGTTAATCATAACCATACAGTTTACAGTACAACATGCACACATCTTGTGCCGTTTGCTGACGAGGCTTGGGAAATGAGAATACATATTTAAAAATGTAGCTTGAAATGAACGTGTTAGATTGTCTTGTAGACAAACAAAAACTAATTGTGGGCTTAATTTGATGAAAGTGGTAAGTAAAGCATTAGTTTAAATTATGTATGGTTGGTTAGTTTGGTTGTCTCCCTGTTGATGACAGACGAGTGAATACATTTTTGTTTGCATGGCCTATAGTTCAAAACCTCCCAAGCGCCTCATGGCAAACCCTCTTACGATGGAGCAGAACGGTCATAAGAATATAAAGCATCTTTGTAGCATGAACACCATTGGAAGAACAGCAGGATATAGGAACACATCTCCCACAGCAGGATATAGGAACACATCTCTCACATCAAGAGGTCTCTCAAAGCTCACTGTTTCTTAATCCTTACCCAGGTTGCTGACTTAAATGCCCAGACCCAATTCGTTCCGTCCCTCTCCTCCTTAGCCCTAACCCTTCGAAGTTTGCCGATCTGAAGGGTCTGGAAAGGTATTAACTGTGTAGTGTATCATTCTTTTACTTTATGGATCTGCGAACATCGAAGGGGTAGTGAGTGAATTGGGAGTGGCTAACTAACTTAAGGCTCGCACACATCTCACCAAATGTTGATCTCAATGTTTTTCTATATGTAAAATCAGTTTGCAAATTAGGTTGAGGTGCCAAGTGCTCTCTGCCAGCAAATGCTATTTGTGCGTCTGAGCCCTTAAAGGAAAACTACTCAGCAAAATGCATCAACATGACGTGGCAAGTGACACTTTGCTTCTTGATAGTCCAATATCTTAACTTGACTGCTGATATGCTAAACATTTTGTGACTGTATCAACAATTGACTAATGGAACAAAATGCCAATATAGTTTGAGTGGATTTGTCCTTTAACTGTACAGGAATTTGTTTATTTTACCCACATACCTGTTTTGGAATCCAGGACTTTGAATTGAAATAAATGATGATGCACACAGGTTTACAGCGATTGTTGAAATTACTTTTTCAACTGGGATGGGTTATTTAATTATATTAAGCAAAATGGGTTTATTGATTAATCTACAGAAATGGACCTTCATAATATTACATTTGGATAATATAGATCTATTGAATTCCTATGCGTAACTGTAATGTAATTGTTTTCCAATTGGAACAAATAAAAAACAAAGCATGTCAATGCAAATAGGTGTAAAGCTATTAAACTATTCCTCTTCATTCAAAGAAGTTTGAGCACAATCATCAAATACTGCTTTATTCCTTTGAATGAAAGTTACCATTAGTTTGGAATCGAGCCATTTATAAACAATGTTCACGCACACTTCCCACGCGTCTGGTTGTCAAATATAAGTAGGAAGGCAGGGTATGTAAACACCTTGATTATTACTACCGGTAATTAACTAGCATTACAGGGTACACGAGTTGTCCAGCAATTATACATAAATACTATGCAACTGTACAATAAACAATTATTTAATTAAGTTATAATAGTCAGTCATTCAGGCATTGATGGTGTTGGAGAGCCTTACTTTCCAGGCTAAAAAGCTGCAACAAAATGGTTTGCCTGTCTCACTACTATACTACTGAAGCTATTAGTGTTGTGTCAGTGACATGACCTTTGACATTGTTTTCAAGGATCACACTCTTGATCATGGGCAATAATCCTTCATATCTGTTTTTTTATTTCACCTTTATTTAACCAGGTAGGCTAGTTGAGAACAAGTTCTCATTTACAACTGCGACCTGGCCAAGATAAAGCATAGCAGTGTGAACAGACAGCAACACAGAGGTACACATGGAGTAAACAAACAAGTCAATAACACAGAACATTTTTTTATTTAAAAAAATAGTATATACATTGTGTGCAAAAGGCATGAGGTAGGCAAATAATTACAATTTAGCAGATTAACACTGTTGGAGTTCCTATGTCTGTGGACTGTTAGAATCAGATGGGGCAAAGACGCATGCAATTGATTTATCGTGAAATCATTAGAAAAATCATGAGATGCTTAAGTCTGTAGGGAAAGGTCTATCTATGTCTGAAGATTTCTTTGAATTACTGTGTAATTACACTTTCTCCTGTTAGGGGGCGCCTATACACTTTGGTCCCTGTCTAGACCTTCGTAGTGCGGTGACAGCGGTACAGGGAGCGGTAAGAAACCCTGCAGTATGGCGTCACGGCCAAATGCAACGGACCCATCGTATTTCGTGGAGTTCTATTGGCTCCCCATCGCATTGCTCATGCATTAGTCTGATTTCATTGGCTTATCAAACTGACAATCAGTCTAGTCGAAAGGGAGTTGACGTAATCTTTTCAGTAAATCAAGGTACTCTATCTGTTCTTTTTTTGCTTGTGTGCAGATATACGACCGCTTTTCATCTGAACTGGAAAATAACCTCATTAAGGAAGCAACGAATGCAGTGGAAGCCTGTCTGGTGGAGACTTAAACACTGCTATAATGGGTGTTTTTCATGAAAGTGGGCTTGACCATTTTTTTGCGAGCATACTCTGATGAACAATATTATACTTAATTGTAAAGCTTATTGGTTTTCTCTACTTTTCTATGGTGTTCTAGTCTTCGTTTCGATCTTCAAAAGTAAGTTGCATAAACATTACCTGTTTCATTTCATTCCGTTTTTACTGTAGAGCGAGCGACTTTTTGTTGTTGCTTTTCCTTAAAATTAATTTAGTAATCTGTTGTATTCTGATCGCAAACGTTTAAAATACTTTGTTCTGATTTGATATCAAATAGACTACCTATGCACGATGGTATTGTTGTAAATTATCCCAAAACGAATATCCTGCGCGTGAAGTCATTATCGCGAACGGCGACATAAGGCCATTCAAATCAATGTCTTTATAACGCCATTTTTATATCCGCAGATGTCACAGTGCTTCTACAGAAACCCGTCCTAAAACCACAAATAGAAAGCAAGGCAGATGTAGAAGCACCGTGACTAGGAAAAACTCCCTAGAAAGGCAGGAACCTAGGAAGAAGGTTTGATTTCGTCAGTACGATATCTGCTGGTTTTAGTAACGGGCCTACATTGTTTCACTTAATCTTACAAACATTTGGTATGTGTTGCCAAATGCTTTGCAACAATTTCTAATGTTTACCACTAGCCCTTTTCAAATTTCGAAAATATTTTTTCTAAACATTTTTCAATGTGTAGCCAGGTGTCTGTGCGTTTGCATATAGCAAATATGGTAGATAGAATTGCATGGGCGTATGCCTCGGCTAGTAAATGGCTGACTGCAAGGACATGGTGAAAACATCAGATTTCTGCTAGTCGATGCTGGGCCCTTTTCTAGAGATTGTACAAACTAACAATCCTAATGAAATTGTCAGTATGTAGACTAATAGGTATACCTAATAGGCAGTCTACTGTTTTTATTCAGACATTTATTTATGTAGCATATCGGTATAATGTAGCCTCTATGCGATGAGTCGGCCATATTGTAGGCTCCTCTAAACTAGTCTGAGCATTTGGCCTACAAACTGAGATAACGGGAATTAGGTTTCGTTATTTTACCCTTTAGTGACCTATACTTGTAATCTGAGAGAAATGCATAATATTTCAGATTTTAATGACGAGTGACATCTACTTTAGACCTTCTGTTGTCGTTTCTCCAATTGCTTTGTATTATATTTAAATGTGATGCTATTTAACAGCTTGTCAACATTGTGGCCGTATCACCTATTTTACCCCTAGTATCGAATCTAACAAGTCATCCCTTTATTACTTATGACAACATGCATTGAATTTGTATGTAATTCAAAAGTAAAGTAATAGTTTTTCTTTCTTCAGGAGAGTATTTTTTGGAATCATACTACTGGGTACTGGGTGAAAGTCCTAAACTGCTGCCATGTCTGGGGCGTCTGTGAAAGTCGCTGTCCGAGTTCGTCCCTTTAACTCGAGAGAGACAAGCAAGGAGTCAAAATGCATCATTCAGATGCAAGGCAATTCTACCAGTAAGTAACACACACAAACATACACACATATATAATATCCTCATTATATTTTGGACCACTTGACCGATACAAATCTGGCTTCATGACACATTGGTTTCCACATGCCCAAGCCAGCTCTGTACCTTAGGGGTCTTGGTTGAAAACAGTAGAATGAACAAAGTGAATGCATCAGTGTTGAAAAGAAACAGCCTGAAAAGGGAAGGAAAGCTGTTCTGAGTGAATTCCTCTTTGTAAAGAGATGCATGCCTGAGGAGCCTCAGTGTGAGAAATGCTGAGTTGGTCCATTCTGACACGGTTTGTGTCCCTAATGGAACCTTATTCCCCATATAGTGCACTACTTTTGACCAGGATCCATAGTGCACTACTTTTGACCAGATTCCTATGTAGGGAATAGAGTGCCATTTGGGATGCATTCAGAGCCTGCTCTTTGGGCTTTCTTCCCCCTTTCTATTCATCAATGCCTTGTCCCACAGTTGGGACTATTTGATATTGGTAGCAGTGCTTATCACTGGTCTGGAGTGTGTGGTTATGTCATCCCCGAGTTGATGTGGAATACTCCAGAAAACACAAGTTCCACTCCACGCAGCCTTTTGGTGCACCTTCGAGGGCAGACAGTAGAACTGTTTTGAAAACATGCCCTTTAATATTAGGTGGACAGTTCATATGTAGAAAATAGACAAACTATGAAACATCAAAAGTGGATGTTCCAGTATGGAAAAACCAACAGTTATGATATAAAGCAAAACTGTTTTCAAAGAGTAGTTGGACCTCTGTGCTGCTACCAGCTCAACCATAAGCATTCCTGTCATTTAGAAAAGCGCTCTCTACAAGATGTTGAGGTTGAAACAAACAAAATGGCCTTAATTGCTATTCAGTTGCTGTATCAGCAGATGGAATTTGTCCCCATCCAATAGCATATAATGGGAATCAATGATTCAGATGGATGTTGTACAGACATATTTAATGTGCTGCCCAAAGCTAAGGTCCAAGTGACAGCACAGCAATATCACATTTCTGTTAGCACAGAGAAAATGAGGATAACGCTATAATGTTGAATATAGAGATGTGCTATTTGGAAAAGGAGATGTCGCTGTCATGTTTTTTTTCCTCCTTAGTAATTCAGTCATTTTGGATTTATCCAATGTTACAAATCCTTTTGGATGTTTTTAGCCAGTGATTCACCATGTCCACTTGTGACTATGGGTCACCATTTTTTTTTATTTCTATGGATAGTTCATTCAAAAGCATCCACATTTTTTTCCTATGTACTGAAAGTGCTCGGTCTTGAAAAGTTGACTGGAAATGTAAAATAAAATGGTATTTTATTAACAGTGGATTAATGAACAAAATACTAAAATGTAGTTTGAGTGAACTATAGTTATTCCAAAACCGGTCTTTGAATGGCACATTAAAACCCTCATGAGACAAACGCCATCTCATTCATGTCAGGTAGTTATACGCCTTGTTATAATATTGACCTGGTACTCAGAGCCTGTAACACAACCCTTTTATCAACCTGTTCCATGAACTGGTTTTTGATTTGCCTTGAAGTTCAGTTGTCGCCTTTAGTCATTTGTGTTATTTCAATCACACCAGCTGGTCGTTGATTGCATCCATCAATGCCACACTTGCATGCACTTCCTAAGGACCAAACCTATCCAAAGGAAAGCTTTTAGTAGAATCCTGAATCTTTTACTTCACATCCTGATGCTTTTTCATTAGGCCAATGACACTTCGATGTGACCTGGGTGACTTGTGGGGTGTGAGTTTTTTTTGTGGGGGTGAGTAGCAGAGGGGGAGAGGGAGGCTGCAGCAGTCTTGCTTCTCTTCCTATCACATGCACAGATTGCAGAGCACTACTCCATTGCAGATGGTATAATGAGAATGCTGTCTTGCCCATGGCAGGCAGGCCCACATGCATTCATAGTCCAGACTGTCAGCCAATGAGAGAACATGCCCTTTATGCAGGTCACTTCAGTGTTTCCCTAACATTGTATAGGTGAGTCTCCCTACCGCTGCCTAAAAATGTGGATATGGGTTCAGTTGAAAAATTGGTTAACCCCTTAGAGTCGATGTCCGCCCCCCCCCACGGAAATCTAATTAGCGTAGGGGGAAAAATCCCCATCAAAATCTGTCTGTTTAAGCTAGATGTATTTTTTTTTTGTTGCATGGGCTGTGTCTCAATCTGCCAATGGCAACCTTCCACATCTGCGGTGGAAGGTGGCCGAACTACAGCGGTGTTTGTCAGACCATGAGACATCCCGAAAACCGTTCTTCTCACAAACGTCTGTAGCGTCCAAACAGTTTGGGCTACACACTAATATGACTCCTCTATGGAAAGGTGAGACTCTCACAAATGCATATGTCGGTTGTTTTGCTCTAATTAAAAAAGAAAAAAAATGAATGCAAGTATGTGTGGAAGTAGTTTAGTGCCAAAACAAATTGGTTAATTATGGGTAAATTAAAAAATATATGTAATTTCCTGATCTTTATCTCTCAGATATAGGACCGACACCGAACAAACTTCCTTTTGATAGATTTCTTTGACTGTTTTTCCATGTATGAATCTGTTATTCAATATGTTTCTTTGTGCTAATAGCATTAAGGCCAAATGCAATTTTATATCAAATATTTATGCCTAAAGGGATCCTAAAATTCAAAGTCAAATAGATAAATGATCCTTGGTATGATGATCTTAAAACATTTCCATATGTTAGATTAGTAGAACCGCTTTTTTTGCTGTGTGAAGAGCTCTGCCAAATAGCATTGAATATAGGTTCTTCATTAATGAATAATATACTGAACATTTCTGCTTATACCCTATCCATCAACTGTCGATGTGAGATTTAACCCTATTAATACTTACAAAGATGTACCTAAGATGATGTCATTTTATTTATACAATTGTTATAGGGGAAACACTGAGTTGGGGTTATATAATGATGCTTCTATCACTACCTAATATAATGCGCCCCTTCCAAAAAATCTCGAAAGCCATTACACAGAGGAATGTTCTACCACTGTTCACTTTGATGTTTTGGGAAGGTATTTCTCTCATAATTGAAGGCATTCTTTGATCATCTCTGTGGCGCTGAAGGAATAGAACTGAACAATTGAACAAAGCCTTCCTTCTGTTTACAAGGTTGTACGTGAAGCACAGGTTTTGAAGACCGCAACATGTGTATATGGATGACATGTCATTGTTTAGCTAAGATGAACCTCCTTTCCTGCAATGCACCATCAAATTGTTATTTTACAGAAGTCCCACTTGAAAACATCTGGGCCGTATTCACAAAGTGTTTTAGAGTAGGAGGCAGTACTGATCTAGGATCAGTTTTGCCTTTTAGATCATAATGAATAAGAACATGGAGGACCTGATCTTAGATCAGCACACCTACACCGAGACACTAAATACGTGCCCCGATCACCCCTGTCCATTCACTGTTATCTAAAAGGAAAAATCTGATTCTAGATTATCATTCCTACTCTGAGACCTTTATGACTCCAGGCTCTGTTTTCGTGTATGTGTGTGTGTGTGTATATATCTATATATATATCTCAATGTCCTTCGGTTGTGTTGTATTTCTGCTACCCTTTAGATATAGTTGTAATTTAAATGGGATGGAGAGGGGCCTGATTTACAGTAGGGTGTCTGTCTACGGATAAGCCTGGTCAGCTTGCTGAGAGAAAGCAGCTGTGTTTTTTACTGGGCTGTGATGCTCCCCTTATTGTTGTCATTCTGTTGCCACCCTCCCTCAAGGTGTGTGTTCATTTGTGTCTGTGTCAAGGGCATGTGCCATCACTCTCCCCCTCTACTTTCCTCTGTGATTATACAATGTGCAGGGGATGAACTCAAGGCCTCTGCGAGCAGGGTGATACTAAGCAAGGTCTCTTTCAGTGGAGACCTGTGCTCAGACATACCATTGCCAAAGTAATTAGCCGGAAATTTCACAAAATGGGTTGCGGCACGAGCTAGCGTTAGAACACTATGTGGACAGATCTTATGAGTTTAAAGCCTACCCTTAATGATGAGCCAGATGTGCTGCTCACAATGGTCCATGTGTCTTGTTATGTAAGCCATGTGTTCTATTCCCCCTCCCTCCTCCATCACTCGTATATGTAGCGTGGTGGTTTGCGGCTGTGTCAAAGAAGGTTCACTGCTACACTATCGCAAGGCTAACAGTGTTAGATTACAAATGTACTGTATAACATGGTTGATTGCTGCAGCAAAGAAGGACCTCTGATATGCTATTGCTAGGCTAACAGTGCGGGCTAGGCTAATGCTAACCTATTAAATGTGCATAACCAGATTCACGTCTTCAGTGCTTAAAGGGATACTTTGGGATTTTGGCAATGATGCCCTTTATCTACTTCCCCAGAGTCAGATCAACCATGAATAATTGTTTTTATGTCTCTGTCATATATGATGGAAGTTAGGGGTAGTTTTGCGAGCCAATAATAACTAGCATTACCCACAGACTTCCAGTCATTGCGCTATCTATGAGCATGCTAGCAATATCCCTATCAAGATGCACTATGCAGAAATCGCTCCACCATTTCTTGGTTGCAAAAATTCTAGAAGTTAACAGAATTTCTTTTTTTGTGACAAAAAAATATATAGTGTCTTTGTTCCATCTAAAACGCTGTTAAATATATTTTCAGCTGTTTTGAAGCTGGTGTACAAAACAGAAAGAAAAACATGCAAAAACTAAATTTTAAGAATGGGAAGCATAGAAGTGGTGCACACGGAACAGACTTGCTTTCAATGAGCGAAAACAGGTTTTTAGAAATGTTGGAAACTTTATAAAAATGTAAAAAACATACCTTATTTTAATAAGTATTCAGATCCTTTGCTATTAGACTCGAAATTGAGTTCCGGTGCATCCTGTTTCCAGTGATCATCCTTGAGATGTTTCCTCAACTTGATTGGAGTCCACCTGTGGTAAATTCAATTGATTCAACACGATTTGGAAAGGCACACACCTGTCTATGTAAGGTCCCACAATTGACAGTGCATGTCAGAGCAAAAACAAAGCCATGAGGTCGACGGAATTGTCTGTAGCGCTCCGAGACTGGATTGAGTCTAGGCACAGATTTGGGGAAGGATACCTAACCATTTCAGCATTGAAGGTCCCCAAGAACACAGTTGCCTTCATCATTCTTAAATGGGAGAAGTTCTGAACCACCAAGACTCTTCCTAGAGCTGGCCACCTGGCCAAACTGAGCAATTGTGGGAGAAGGGTCTTGGTCAGGAAGGTGAGCAAGAACCTTGTGGTTACTCAGAGCTCTAGAGTTCCTTTGTGGAGATGGTTGTCCTTCTGGAAGGTTCTCCCATCTTTGCAGCACACCACCAATCTGCCCTTTATGGTAGAGTGGCCAGAAGAAAGCCACTCTTCAGTAAAAGGCACATGACAGCCTGCTTGGAGTTTGCCAAAAGGCACCTAAAGACTCTCAGACCATGAGAAACAAGATTGAACTCTTTGACCTGAATGCCAAGCGTCATGTCACTTGGGCTTCCGAGTGGCACAGCGGTCTAAGGCACTGCATCTCAGTGCTAGAGGCGTCACTACAGACCCTGTTTCGATTCTAGGCTGTATCACAACCAGCCGTGATTGGAAGAGCAGCACACAATTGGCCCAGTGTCGTTCGGGTTTGGTCGGGAAGGCCGTCCTTGTAAATAAGAATTTGTTCTTAACTGACTTTTTTTTTTTAAAGAGAAAAAATGTCATGCTAGTGGCAGCATCATGCTGTGGGCATGTTTTTCAGCGGCAGGAACTGGGAGACTCTTCAGGATCGAGGAAAAGCTGAACTGAGCAAAGTACAGAGATCCTTGATGAAAACCTGCTCCATAGCCCTCAAGACCTCAGACTGGGGTGAAGGTTCACCTTCAAACAGGAGAACGACCCTAAGCACACAGCCAAGACAACGCAGAAGTGGCTTCGGGACAAGTCTCTGAATGTCCTTGAGTGGCCCAGCCAGAACCCGATTGAGCATCTCTGGAAAGAACTGAACATAGCTGTGCAGCGACGCTCCCCATCCATCCTGACCAAGTTCAAGAGGATCTGCAGAGAAGAATGGGAGAAACTCTCCAAATACAGGTGTGCCAAGCTTGAAGTGTCATTCTCAAGAAGACTCAATGCTGTAATCCCTGCCAAAAGTGCTTCAACAAAGTACTGAGTAAAGGGTCTGAATACTTATGTAAATACATTTGCAATTTATTTTTTATTTTATGGGGTAGTGTGTGTGTGTAGATTGAGGGGGGGAAATATTTTATACATTTTTAGAATAAGGCTGTAACATAACAAAATGTTGAAGAAGTCAAGGTCTGAATACTTTCCGAATGGACTGTATATGCACTCTTCAGGTTTCCGCTCACCGTTCTCTGTACCTGTTAGTGTGCATGCTCTTCCACTGCAGAATGCAAGAATATTGTCAAAGTACTAGTATGTTCCCTCAAAATACACTCCCTATTTACTTTCAAAATAGCATTGGCCAGCTGACTCGTTCCAGGTATGTTGTCTGAGTAAAGCCAAATGTGTATATACTACACCAGGTATTCCCAAACTGAGGTACGCGCAATGCTTTCGGGGGTATGCCAAATAAAAATGTGATTCGCATTTTTAAAAAACTTTTAAATCACTTTTTCAAACAGTCCGTTTATATTTTGTAACGGGGCGAAACATTTGGGTGAGGTTTTTTTTCTCGCCTGAGCAGCCTTGTTTCACTGCCAAAAATAAAAAAGGAAACCCATCTAGTGTTCAGCAAAATAACACAATATCAAATAAAGGTAGCCTACTCAAATAATTAACATCCAATCACATTAACTGTTACTCTCACGGGAATTCCACTAACGGTCCGTATGTAGCCAAACATAGTGGCTGCTCATTCCGTTTGCTCGAAAATGGTTAAAAAAGTAAGGCCTGTGTCCATAGAGACATACCAGCTCTACTGGTAGAACTGCTCCTACCAGCAGTACTACACCTGCACCTGTTAGCACAAGTTGTTCTGCCTCCAATGCTAGCATCAGTAATTCTACATTTGTTGTTAGCCCAGAAAGCACCCAACAACAGACAGGGACGTTGGCCCATCGACGAGGCGCAAATATGAGGACGACATTGATTTGAGGTTCACTTATATTGTGTGTAGTGCTTTTCCTCAGCCACAGTGTGTTATATGTGCAAATGTACTCTCACAACTCAATGAAACCTTCACTCTTGTGCAGATGTTTAGAAACAAAGCATGGCAATTTAAGAAAAAAATATTTTTTTTTTTTGCGAGAATAAAGACTACTTTCAAGTAGTAAGACATGTATAAAAGCAACAGATATCATTCATAAGAAGGGACTAGAAGCGTCTTATATGGTGAGCTACCGAGTGGCTAGGACAGGCAAGACGCATCAGTGACATGGCAGATGTTTTGAAAAATTACTGCTTCGCATACCAGCCGGTGAATTATATGTGTTACAGCTGGATGAGTCAACAGACGTGGTGGGCCTGGCACAGCTCCTGGTATATGTCCGTTAAGTTTATGGGGGGTCAATTAAGGAAGACTTCCTCTTCTACAAACCAGGACAACACGAGAGGGAGGATATGTTTAAAGTGTCTGGACAGCTTTGTGACATCAAATGGACTTTTGTGGTCAAGATGTGTTAGTATTTGCGCCATTAGTACAGATACCATGACAGGGAGACATAGTGGAATGGTAACGCGCGTGCAAGCAGTTGCTCCCGACGCCACTTGGGTATACTGCAGCATCCACCGAGAGACTCTTGCTGCCAAGGGAATGCCTGACAGCTTGAAAGACGTTTTGGACACCACAGTGAAGGTGGTTAACTTTGTTAAAGCAAGGCCCCTGAACTCTTGTGTATTTTCTGCACTATGCAATGATATGGGCAGCGACATGTAATGCTTTTACAACATACAGAGGTGCGCTGGTTATCAAGGGGCAAAGTATTGACACATTTTTTTTTTTTTAAATAAATAAATTGAGAGACGAGCCTAAAGTTATCTTTACTGACCATAGTTTTCACTTGTCTGACCGCTTGCATGATGGCAAGTTTCTCACACGACTGGCGATCTGGGTGATGTTTTCTCACCTGAATGATCTGAATCTAGGATTACAGGGACTCTCCGCAACTATATTCAATGTGCGGAACAAAATTAAGGCTATGATTAAGAAGCTGGAGCTCTTTTCTGTCTGCATTAACAAGGACAACACACAGGTCTTTCCATCATTGTATTATTTTTTGTGTGCAAATTAACTCAAGTTTACGGACAATGTCAAATGTGATATAGCGAAGCACCTGAGTGAGATGGGTGCACAATTATGCAGGTACTTTCCAGAAACAGACGACACAAAGAACTGTATTTGTTATCCCTTTCATGCCTGCCTTCAGTAGACGTACAGATATCTGAAAAAGAGAGCCTCATCGAAATGGCAACAAGCGGTTCTGTGAATTTAATCAGAAGCCCCTGCTGGATTTCTGAACTGCCACTTGTTAAATGGTAGAATAAAATGATACAATGCATATTTTCTTTGAAGTTCAGTCCTAATCTGCTTTCAAAATAGAATAGCCGGGTGACACACTCCAGGTGTGTTGTGAGTAATATACATTATTGGGTGTGTGTGTAGATTTGATGACGGGGGGAAAAATAACTATTTAAATCTTTAGAATAAGGCTGTATCGTAACAAAATGTGGAAGAAGTCTAGGGGTCTGAAATACTTTCCGAATGCATGGAGGCAATTGACCTGATGAGGGCGTGTGACTTATGGGAACGAGCACCTGAGCCATCATGGGTTCTCATTGAAAAACATTATTGGATATTAGACTTCTATTCATACTTCTACATGGTGAATAGGAGAGAGAATTACTGCAGTGGTATTCATAGTTGGGTTTGAATACCAAAGTAAAATTTATTTTTATTGAGTTAATGTATTTATTGGTTCTCAACTTTGATAAGATAAATTAATTGTAGGTCATTTCTTGATGTAAACATCCAATGTCCCTATTTTAATATTTTCATTTGATTTTGGCAGGGGTGAGATTGCTAGAAATTCTGCTGAAAAATGTGGGGTGCCTGTTGAAAAAGTTTGAGTACCGCTGAATCAGAGATTATTCTCAGTTTAAACCTTAGAAGTAGAATGTCTAGAAGGGCATACCCATTCTAGTCAAGGTTCTTTGATCCGTGTAGCGGACGGGCGGCCATATTGAGTGTACTGTCAGTGCTGTGCTTTGAATGGCTTTGTCCTTTCTAGTCATTCTATTTTTATGGTGTAAACATCATAGATACCATCTACGGTGGAAGGTCACAGCATTGGTTCCACCACCATTTCCCTTCCCATGGTCAGCTAAGTGTATGTTCAATTTGACCTTCCAGAAAACCCTTCAGGCATTGACTGGGCTACACCGTCCATCAGTGACACTCAAAGTGTGATAGCTATTCGCTTACCTCGACATCAATCAAAACCCACTCCACATGTATGGATGGAGAAAACTAAGGGTGGTTGATAAAACACAAAGGGACGAGTAGGTGTCAAAATTAAGCCCGGCGAGATTGGCCAAGGGAAGGTCATAGTGCTATTGAGCCTTCTGCAGACGAGGACGATTGACCTGATTAGGACGTGTAATCCTCCAGCTCGCCTGAGGTCGCCAGGTTTGGCAGCAAAGTAATCTCCCTCCTCGCAGGTGCACACACACCCACTCAGGGTGTGACATTCCTTGCTTCACTTCTTCTCGTGCACCCTCAGTGGGGTCGTGACCACCAGATGCATCCGGTTTTCAGGGGAAATGGAAAGAGGGCATTTAATGAGACTTCTGCTTTTGGATGGTAACTATGGAACACTCCATCTTAACCCCTCCACATTTGCTGGATTGGTTGAACAGTTCAGACAACCTCCCCCGCCAGTTTTTCTTTTTTTTTCTCGTCAAGACAAGAAAGAAAGGCTGCTCAGCTGTTTCTTTTACCCCTGATATGTTAGGTTACATACCACACTGTCATTGTTAGGAATGGGCCTGGGATGGGACACAGCCAGACACACATTTGAGAGAGGTGGATAAATAGACACGCGCACACACACACATGACCTGCTAATGAGAAGCAGACAGACTGTGAGTGTTTCTCAATATGCCTGCTACCGAGCTCCACACTCTCATACTCCGAATGTATTCTCCGAGGACCCTCTCTTGAGTACGTTCTTGTGAGCACCAGAATGTGGAGAACATAATAAAACATTACATTTGAAAAGCACCCTACTGTATTGCCTCACGCTGCACCGCCCCATTCACTGAACCTTCTTCCAGCCAGGACAATGGCAATAATAGATGAAGATATACACAAATAAAACCTTTTACTTCATAATTATCAACTAGATATGTGAATTGTAATAATCTAGCTACTGGCTAGCGAACAGTAGTTAGCCCTATTGACTTATTATGGGCTTGTGATCTACGGTACGTTGGCAGGTTAACATGCCAAAGTTAACACTATTAAGTTAATGTATCAAGATACAATATTTTAGTCAAGCAACATATGAGATGTGAATAGGAAACATTTCATTCTGAAGTCTTGTGTATTTTATCAGACGTCCGCTCAAACAATGTCCGCCATTGATTGACATTTTGTCATTTTTTTTACGTGGTTGCGTCTTATTCCTTTGCATACTTCCCGTTGAAGCGTGCATTGATGCATGCTTCAAAATATGTACTAACGAAGTACATATTTGAGAAGCGTTAGTTCACACAGATGGTGTGTGTTCTTGGTTCATATTGTGCTAAGTCTTGAGCATGGTCAGCAGCGCATCATGCACAGGGATAGGTCACTCAACACTTCATCATTCCATCATCAGTTTTGGCTCTTGACTGCTGACATGCAACAACAAAAAATGCTAGTAATCACTGTTGATAGAATCACATCTCTTTAAGGTTTACACGTTTACTATATTATTTTGATGATAATGACAGGATTTCTGTGCTATTTGAGTTCTGAAGTGAGTTCCAGAGTGTGTTTTGGTGTAAATCTTTTTATTAATTTTATTTGTCCGTTATGTCAGCCATCATGATTTACTCCCTGCCTTTTAACCATTGCTCCAGTTTCTGGGAAATCATTCCTCGCAGACGTTGAGTGAGCAGAAGGAATGCATCACGTCTGCTAAGCAACCATACCTGCCTGTCTGGATCAATAACACATCTTGTGATGGCTGTAGGAAGCCATGACACAGTCTCTGTTAACCCTTTGAGCTGAGATACTGTAACACGCGTACACACACACTTCCTGGCTCTCATTTAAGCATTAAATATCAGTGTTTTGATTTCTGATCATCAGGATATATCTAAGAAGCATTGCCAAGAAATGAACCTAGAAATAGAATCTTTGCTACTTCGCTGTTAACACTGAATGCTGCTTCATTAACAACTGTTTAGAATAGAGGTCAACCGATTGTGATTTTTCAACGCCAATACCGATTATTTGAGGACCAAAAAAGCGGGTACCGATTAATCGTCCGATTAAAAAATACTAATAAATAAATAAAAAACATTATAAATAAATAAATAAAATAAAAAACATATTTAAAAAATATATATTTTTTTATATATATTTTTTTATTTGTAATAATGACAATTACAACAGTACTGAATGAACAATGAACACTTTCATTTTAACTTAATATAATACATCAATAAAAATACATTTAGCCTCAAATAAATAATGAAACATGTTCAATTTGGTTTAAATAATGCAAAAACAAAGTGTTGGAGAAGAAAGTAAAAGTGCAATATGTGCCATGTAATAAAGCTAATGTTTAAGTTCCTTGCTCAGAACATGAGAACATATGAAAGCTGGTAGTTCCTTTTTAACATGAGACTTCAATATTCCAAGGTAAGAGGTTTTAGGTTGTAGTTCATATAGTATTTATAGGACTATTTATCTCTATACATTTGTATTTCATATACATTTGACTATTGGATTTTCTTATAGGCACTTTAGTATTGCCAGTGTAACAGTATAGCTTCTGTCCCTCTCCTCGCCCCTATCTGGGCTCGAACCAGGAACACATCGACAACAGCCACCCTCGAAGCAGCGTTACCCATCGCTCCACAAAAGCCGTGGCCCTTGCAGTGCAAGGGGAATAACTACTCCAACTCTCAGAGAGAGTGACGTTTGAAACACTATTAGCGTGCACCCCACTAACTAGCTAGCCATTTCACATCGGTTACACCAGCCATTAGGCTGATAGGCTTGAAGTCATACGCAGCGCTGTGCTTGCGAAGAGCTGCTAGCAAAACACACGAAAGTGCTGTTTGAATGAATGCTTACGAACTGCTGCCTACCATCGCTCTGCTATATCAAATCAGACTTAATTATAACACACAGTAATACGAGCTTTGGTCATTAATATGGTCGACTCCGGAAACTATCATTTCGAAAACAAAACGTTTATTTCGGTGAAATACGGGACCGTTCGATATTTTATCTAACGGGTGGCATCCCTAAGTCTAAATATTGCTGTTACATTGTACAACCTTCAATGTTATGTCATAATTATGTAAAATTCTGGCAAATTAGTTCGCAATGAGCCAGGCTGTCCAAACTTGCATATACTGTGACTCTGCGTACAATGAATGCAAGAGAAATTACACAATTTCACCTGGTTAATATTGCTTGCTAACCTGGATTTCTTTTAGCTAAATATGCAGGTTTAAAAATATATACTTCTGTGTATTGATTTTAAGAAAGGCTTTGGTGTTTATGGTTAGGTACAGTCGTGCAACGATTGTGCTTTTTTTTCCGCAAATGTGCTTTTGTTAAATCATCCCCCAGCGTTGCATTGATTATATGCAACGCAGGACATGCTAGTTAAACTAGTAATATCATCAACCATGTGCAGTTAACTAGTGATTATGATTGATTGTTTTTTATAAGATAAGTTTAATGCGAGCTAGCAGCTTACCTTGGCTTCTACTGCATTGGCGTGACAGTCAGGCTCCTCGTGGAGTGCAATGAGAGGCAGGTGGTTAGAGCGTTGGACTAGTTAACCGTAAGGTTGCAAGGTTGAATCCCTAAGCTGACAAGGTAAAAATCTGTCGTTCTTCCCCTGAACGAGGCAGTTAACCCACCGTTCCTAGGCCGTCATTGAAAATAAGAATGTGTTCTTAACCTCTTGCTCCTACCTGGCACGCAGGCGTCCCATCTAGAGCTCTTGAATTGAATTAAAGCTACACTCGTTGTGAATCCAGGCAACAAGTGAGATTTTTAAAATGCTTTTCGGCGAAAGCATGACAAGCTATTATCTGATAGCATGTAACACCCCAAAAGACCCGCAGGGGACGTAAACAAAATAATTAGCATAGTCGTCGCTACACAAACCGCACAAATAAAATATAAAACATTCATTACCTTTGACCAAATTCTTTGTTGGCACTCCTAGATGTCCCATAATCACTATTGGGTCTTTTTTTCCGATTAAATCGGTCCATATATAGCCTAGATATCGATCTATGAAGACTGTGTGATAAACGGAAAAAAATAACGTTTCATAACGTAACGTCATTTTTTAAAATTCAAAAAGTCGACGATAAACTTTCACAAAACACTTCGAAATACTTTTGTAATGCAACTTTAGGTATTAGTACACGTTAATAAGCGATAAGAATCATCAGGAGGCGATGTCAATTCTATAGGTGTCCGTCTCAAAAAAATGTCTGGAGAGAACTCTACCAAAACATCCGGTCGGAGACCGGAGGGAATCGGTTCCCTTGATTCGGTTTGACCAAGAATCAAAGCTGAATCAAATGACAAGACTCTAGACATCGTGTGGAAGCTGTAAGCACTGCAACCTCGGCCTCATTTAATTCGGTTCACTTTGAACAATTCCTGGAAGTAGCGCAAGGATAATTATTTCCATTTTCAGTGATCAGGTTTTCCTGCACTTTTCGATGAAACGCACGTTCTGTTATAGTCACAGCTGTGATTTAACCAGTTTTATAAACGTCTGAGTGTTTTCTATCCATACATACTAATCATATGCATATACTATATTCCTGGCCTGAGTAGCAGGGCGCTGAAATGTTGCGCGATTTTTAACAGAATGTTCGAAAAAGTAGAGGGTCGACTTAACAGGTTAACTGACTTGCCCAGTTAAATAAAAGTGTAAAAAAAAAAAAAAGAATTGGGCAAAAATTCTGATAATGAAAACTTGAAAAAATGGCCCTGATTACCCGGTCGACCTTTAGTTTTGCAAGTGAGAAGAGCATGGCAGCATGCTTACCATAAATAACTGCTTGAACACTTGCTCCCCAGGCAGGGTTCAGAAAGGTTGACATGATAAACAACTGCTGTCAGTACATTGCTGTTTTAGCTTTCTAGCTGACCTGGCTTGACTTGTTGTGGTATTGCAACTTATAAATTTGTGTTTTTTCCCCAACCACGTATCATGTTTGGTTTTGACGGATATGAGTTTGAATATGCAGGCTCGTGCCTAATCCCAAATGAACCCCTATCCGCAACGCACTATGCACTTGTGGAGATCCAAGACGATTGGATTGGTGTAAGCACTACAAAATCTTTAACTTGTAGTGATGAAGAAACCCGGTTGGAGGACTGTCGAAAATAACTAGAAGGCTAGAGGGCTAGCTAAAATATGACACAAGTACCACCTAGGGACAGGCAACTTTTGATGGGGGTGGGTGCCACAAAAAAAGTCTGAATTCAACATTCAGGGCCACAGTGGCTCGTGTATCTGCGTACCCACATGCAGCCAGAGCCAGCCCTAACCTAAATGAATTGCCCCTTAGTGCCGTCTCTGACTGCATGTGAGTATGGATGCCGACACGTGTGCCTGAGGCTGCGGCATTACAGCTAGACCAGCCAGGCCACAAAATATTGTATCTTATTGGCATAGCTTACACCCCAAAAATGTTTTACTGAGGCTTGCATTTTTCTCACCTTTTTTAGAAAATTATATTTTCCAATATCAAGGTTGTGTGCAACTCACTGTGTTTTTAGCTTGGTATCAGTTCCCTCCTGTAATTGAGTCAAGTGTGTGTGTGAGAGATAGAGAGCTGTGTTCCTTCTTGCAGAAGATGATGGATGTGAGGAAAGGAGCTAGTGGTAGTGGGGGAAGGGTTATCCAGCCATAGTAGCAGCAGCAGAGACAGTGAAAGTCATCGTGCATGAGCACAGAGCACCAATCACGTGCAGGAGATCGTGATGCAGCATCACACAGGCGCCCAGACAGAAATTATGGGATTTGTGTTAGCACTGCAGGATTTGAAATGCGAGAGGCACACACACCGTTGCACTGAAGAGGAAAAGAACAAGTTGAAGAACGAGCGAGGCGCAAAAATATTATATTCACCTTGTCCTCGCCGACTCGACCCCTAGAGGTTGTTGATTTGTTTTTGTCTGCGACCGGCACGTCTCCCGCCCCTCGCCGCTTCGGTGGTGAATGACTGATGTTGATTGGACACCGCTCCTAGATGTAAGCGTTCTTATTGGCTGTCAGCCACCCGATAAAGCAAATCCACGATCCATTAGCTTTATTAATATGACTGGAGGAAAGTGGACTGATGTCCTTACCCTTGTAGGCATGTGTAATGTGACCTATAATAAGAAGTGCATGGCTAAGGGATGCGCTGGTCCAAAACAGAATTGGATATTAATTTGCATCATAGTTTTAGAGGGCTGCAGTGAAGGAGAACCTGGACACACTCATATTCAAAGTGAAGCTCTCTTGTAACGAATGGACATACAGTACACTCTTAGAAAAAGGTGCTGGGCTTCCCAAGTGGCGCAGTGGTCTAAGGCACAGCAGTGCTAGCTGTGCCACTAGAGATCCTGGTTCGAGTCGAGGCTCTGTCGCTGCCGGCCGCGACCGGGAGACCCATTGGCTCAAATCAAATGTATTTATATAGCCCTTTGTAAATCAGCTGATATCTCAAAGTGCTGTACAGAAACCCAGCCTAAAACCCCAAACAGCAAGCAATGCAGGTGTAGAAGCACGGTGGCTAGGAAATCTCCCTAGAAAGGCCAAAACCTAGGAAGAAACTTAGAGAGGAACCAGGATATGAGGAGTGGCCAGTCCTCTTCTGGCTGTGCCGGGTGGAGATTATAACAGAACATGGCCAAGATGTTCATAAATGACCAGCATGGTCAAATAATAATAATCACAGTAGTTGTCGAGGGTGCAGCAAGTCAGCACCTCAGGAGTAAATGTCATTTGGCTTTTCATAGCCGATCATTAAGAGTATCTCTACCGCTCCTGCTGTCTCTAGAGAGTTGAAAACCGCAGATCTGGGACAGGTAGCACGTCCGGTGAACAGGTCAGGGTTCCATAGCCGCAGGCAGAACAGTTGAAACTGGAGCAGCAGCACGGCCAGGTGGACTGGGGACAGCAAGGAGTCATCATGACATGTAGTCCTGAGGCATGGTCCTTGGGCTCAGGTCCTCCGAGAGAGAGAAAAAGAGAATTCGAGAGAGCATACTTAAATTCACACAGGGCACCGGATAAGACAGGAGAAGTACTCCAGATATAACAAACTGACCCTAGCCCCCCGACGCATACACTACTGCAGCATAAATACTGGAGGCTGAGACTGGAGGGGTCAGGAGACACTGTGGCCCCATCCGATGATACCCCCGGACAGGGCCAAACAGGAAGGATATAACCCCACCCACTTTGCCAAAGCACAGCCCCCACACCACTAGAGGGATATCTTCAACCACCAACTTACCATCCTGAGACAAGGCCGAGTATAGACCACAAAGATCCACGGCACAACCCAAGGGGGGGCGCCAACCCAGACAGGAAAATCACGTCAGTGACTCAACGCACTTAAGTGTCGCACCCGTCCTAGGGACGGCATGAAAGAGCACCAGTAAGCCAGTGACTCAGCCCCTGTAATAGGGTTAGAGGCAGAGAATCCCAAGAGGAACCAGCCAGGAAGAGACGGCAAGGGCGGTTCGTTGCTCCAGAGCCTTTCCGTTCACCTTCACACTCCTGGGCCAGACTACACTCAATCATATGACCCACTGAAGAGATGAGTCTTCAGTAAAGTTTTAAAGGTTGAGACCGAGTCTGCGTCTCTCACATGGGTAGGCAGACCATTCCATAAAGATGGAGCTCTATAGGAGAAAGGCCTGCCTCCAGCTGTTTGCTTAGAAATTCTAGGGACAATTAGGAGTCCTGCGTCTTGTGACCGTAGCGTACGTGTAGGTATGTACGGCAGGACCAAATCAGAGAGATGGGTAGGAGCAAGCCCATGTAATGCTTTGTAGGTTAGCAGTAAAACCTTGAAATCAGCCCTTGCCTTAACAGGAAGCCAGTGTAGGGAGGCTAGCATTGGAGTAATATGATACATTTTTTTTGGTTCTAGTCAGGATTCTAGCAGCCATATTTAGCACTAACTGAAGTTTATTTAGTGCTTTATCCGGGTAGCAGGAAAGTAGAGCATTGCAGAAATCTAACCTAGAAGTAACAAAAGCATGGATTAATTTTTCTGCATCATTTTTGGACAGAAAGTGTCTGAATTTTGCAATGTTATGTAGATGGAAAAAAGCTGTCCTTGAAACAGTCTTGATATGTTCTTCAAAAGAGAGATCAGGGTCCAGAGTAACGCCAGGGTCCTTCAGTTGTATTTGAGACGACTACAACCATCAAGATTAATTGTCAGATTCAATAGAAGATCTCTTTGTTTCTTGGGACCTAGAACAAGCATCTCTGTTTTGTCTGAGTTTAAAAGTAGAAAGTTTGCAGCCATCCACTTCCTTATGTCTGAAACACAGGCTTCTAGCGAGGGCAATTTTGGGGCTTCACCATGTTTCATTGAAATGTACAGCTGTGTGTCATCCGCATAGCAGTGAAAGTTAACATTATGTTTTCGAATGACATTCCAAAGAGGTAAAATATATAGTGAAAACAATAGTGGTCCTAAAATGGAACCTCGAGGAACACCAAAATTTACAGTTGACGAAAAACCATTCACAGAGACAAACTGATATCTTTCCGACAGATAAGATCTAAACCAGGCCAGAACTTGTCCGCGTAGACCAATTTGGGTTTCCAATCTCTCCAAAAGAATGTGGTGATCGACGGTATCAAAAGCAGCACAAAGGTCTAGGAGCACGAGCACAGATGCAGAGCCTCGGTCTGATGCCATTAAAAGGTAATTTACCACCTTCACAAGTGCAGTCTCAGTGCTAATGATGGGGTATAAACCAGACTGAAGCATTTCGTATACATTGTTTGTCTTCAGGAAGGCAGTGAGTTACTGCGCAACAGCTTTTTCAAAAGAAATTGAGAGGAATGGAAGATTCGATATAGGTCGATTAATATATAAAACTTTCTGGGTCAAGGTTTGGCTTTATCAAGAGAGGCTTTATTACTGCCACTTTTAGTGAGTTTGGTACACATCGGGTGGATAGAGAGACGTTTATTATGTTCAACATAGAAGGGCCAAGCACAGGAAGCAGCTCTTTCAATAGTTTAGTTGGAATAGGGTCCAGTATGCAGCTTGAAGGTTAAGAGGCCATGATTATTATCATCATTGTGTCAAGAGATATAGAACTAAAACACTTGAGTGTCTCCCTAGGTCCTGGCAGAGTTGTGCAGACTCAGGACAACTGAGCTTTGAAGGAATATGCAGATTTAAAGAGGAGTCTGTAATTTGCTCTCTTAATAATCATGATATTTTCCTCAAAGAAGTTCATGAATTTATTACTGCTGAAGTGAAAGCCATCCTCACTTGGGGAATGCTGTTTTTAGTTAGCTTTGCGACAGTATCAAAAAGACATTTTCGGATTGTTCTTATTTTCCTCAATTAAGTTGGAAAAATAGGATGATCGAGCAGCAGTGAGGGCTCTTCGATAATGCACGGTACTGTCTTTCCAAGCTAGTCGGAAGACTTCCAGTTTGGTGTGGTGACATTTCCGTTCCAATTTTCTGGAAGCTTGCTTCAGAGCTCGGGTATTTTCTTTATACCAGGGAGCTAGTTTCTTGGGGTGCAACTGCATCTAGGGTATTGTGCAAGGTTAAGTTGAGTTCCTCAGTTAGGTGGTTGGTTAACTGATGTTTGTCCTCTGACGTCCTTTGGTAGGCAGAGGAAGTCTGGAAGGGCGTCAAGGAATCTTTGTGTTGTCTGAGAATTTATAGCATGACTTTTGATGCTCCTTGGTTGGGGTATGAGCAGATTATTTTTTGCAATTGCAAACGTAATAAAATGGTGGTCCGATAGTCCAGGATTATGAGGAAAAACATTAAGATCCACAACATTTGTTCCATGGGATAAAACGGTCCAGAGTATGACTGTGACAGTGAGTCGATGATGGCTCTGAAAGCCTTTTGGAGTGGGTCTGTGGACTTTTCCGTGTGAATATTAAAGTCACCAAAACTTAGAATATTATTTGCTATGAGTACAAGGTCCGATAGGATTTCAGGGAGCTCAGTGAGTTGTGCTGTATATGGCCCAGGAGGACTGTACACCATAGCTATAAATAGTGATTTAGTAGGCTGCATAGATTTCATGACGAGAACCTCAAAAGATGAAACCTTCTCTTTTTTTTTTTTTGTAAATTGAAATTTGCTATCGTAAATGTTAGCAACACCTCCGCCTTTGCGGGATGTGCGGGGGATATGGTCACTAGTGTAAACAGGAGGTGAGGCCTCATTTAACACAGTAAATTAATCAGGCTTAAGCCATGTTTCAGTCAGGCCAATCACATCAAGATTATGATCTGTGATTAGTTCATTGACTATAACTGCCTTTGAAGTAAGGGATCTAACATTAAGTAGCCCTATTTTGAGATGTGAGGTATCACGATCTCTTTCAATAGTGGAAGGCATGGAAGAGGTCGTTATCCTAGTGAGATTGCTAAGGCGAACACCGCCATGTTTAGTTTTGCCCAACCTAGGTCGAGGCACAGACACGGTCTCAATGGGGATAGCTGAGCTGACTACACTGACTGTGCTAGTGGCAGACGCCACTAGGCTGGCTAACAGCCTGCTGCCTGGCCTGCACCCTATTTCATTGTGGAGCTAGAAGAGTTAGAGCCCTGTCTATGTTGGTAGATCAGATGAGAGCACCCCACCAGCTAGGATGGAGTCCGTCACTTCTCAGCAGGCCAGGATTGGTCCTGTTTGTGGGTGAGTCCCAGGAAGGCCCAGCGCTGTCTGGGTTAGGGGAGGGTTTGGCCGACAAGGATGTCCATGTCCCATCGCACACTTGCGACTCTTGTGGCGGGCGGGGTGCAATGCTGACATAGTCGCCAGGTACACATTGGTGCAGCTGGCTTCCGGGTTAATCGGGCATTGTGTCAAGAAGCAGTGCGGCTTGGCTGGGTTGTGTTTCGGAGGACGCACGGCTCTTGACCTTAGCCTCTCCCGAGTCCCATCACTGCAACTTCCGTATGGACAAGACTGTAACTACCAATTGGATACCACGAAATTGGGGAGAAAAAGGGGTAAAAAAAATACAATAAAAAGGTGCTGTCTTGAACCTAAAAGGGTTATTCAGCTGTCCATACAGGAGAACCCTTTTTGGTTAAAAAATGGTTTCTACTGGCCCCCCGAGTGGCGCAGCGTTCTAAGGTACTGCATTGCACTGTTGCGTCGTCACTATAGCTTAGGGTTTGATCCCAGGCTGTGTCACAACCGGCTGTGACCAGGAGTCCCATAGGGCAGCGCACAATTGGCCCATCGTTGTCCGGGTTAGGGGAGGGTTTGGCCGGGGGGGCTTTACTTGGCTCCTTATGCTCTAGAGACTCCTTGTGGTGGGCCATGCACCTACAGACTGACTTCGGTCGTCAGTTGAACAGTGTTTCCTCCTACACATTGGTGCAGCTGGCTTACGGGTTTAGCGAGCAAGTGTAAAGAAGTGCCACTTGTTTTGGAGGACGCATGACTCACCATTCCCGAGCCCGTTGGAATTGCAGCGACAAGACGATTGTAATCACGAAATTGGGGAGAAAAGTTTTTTTTTTTTTTTTTTACATTTCTAAAAGTTTGTCTGCTTTGAAGAATGTAACAAATTGGTGAAGTGACAACTGGGTGTCTAGCCAGCATGCAGGCATATAGAGTCAACTGCTCCTCTATGGAGAAAAATATATTTTACCATTGAGTCCTTCAAATTATTCATATTCAGAAATATGATATTCAATTATTTGGTTTAATGCTGATCCAATGTTCACTTTATTTAATGAGAGGATTTTTTTAGAATAATGTCTCTGACTAAAACTAGTTTCACCCAAGCCCACATCCATCTTCCCACCTCGATGATGCAATCAACTGCCTTAATTTTGCTGGACCCCAGGAAGAGTAGGTGCTGCCATGGGGATCCATAATAAATACAAATCAGCAGCAGTTAAAAGCAGATAATGGTGTATTTGTTTTGAGGTTGAGTCGCTCTGACTTGCGAGATGGTAGTAGCGTTACTTAAGGCTGGTAAAATGGCTCAACTTTCCCACATTCTCTGCTGAATATGTTTTTTTGTGAGTTCAGACCAGCACTACAATTCTCTTTGCAGAACTTGTTTCCATTGTTTCTTTCCCTCCCACAGACTAAGAGCTGAATGCAGAGACTAGTGGGGGAGCTTTGTAGTCCAGGCACGGGCTGCCCAGTTGTGGGGACCATGCTTATTTTGTATTATTCATGAGATTGGGGAGAGAGTGGTGAGGAAGTGTTGTTTTTGAATACTTAACTAATAAATGGAATATCTTCCTCCACCTCCCTCTGGTTCTCTTCTCTCCCTGGAACCTCTGCCTTAAAAGAAACTCTGCTAATACCCTCAAGCTAATTGAGATCACACATGCACACAACGCGCGCATGCAGTTTGTCATTTCCATTGAACACAGAGAGGATTCTGGGAAAATATGTAGTCATCTGACATTAACCTTTACCATCAACCCGTTTATCTTCCCTGCAATTATAGAAACTGAAACGACTGTAGCTTCCCTGTAAAACGTTGTATGCATTATCCAAGCCTTTGCAAAGTGTTGTGATTATGAAGCTTACATAAAGCAAGTCACTTTAGAGTCCGCCTTTTCTCAGAGGAGCTGAAGAAATTCAGGTCACTCCTCTGTAAAATGGGCGCATGTTGTGAGAGCTTGATGTCAGGAACCATGTACCACACTGGCGCTGCTGCCCACAGTGATGTATTGTGGGTGGAGTGTATGATGACTAACCAACCGAAAGCTTTGCAGAGCACAGGGAAAACTAGTATATCTGGGGAAGACATATTTTTACAAAGACCAATAAACAAGTGAGATTGGTTGTGTACATTGAAAAACTGAACCCCAAGTTATATTTATCCATAATCAGAATTACAATTATTTATCTCCATCCTTTTATAGTTCATAATGGAATTGTGATTACTGTGCTGGAATGTATAAGACATTCCCATTGCTCCAAGGCAAGATGTATGGTAATTTTAGAGATCACTACAGGAATATGAAGAGTACAATTTTATTTATTTTTTTAATATGAAGAGTACAATTTACTGCAATCCCTATGCCCATATTCAAATTCATTTCAGGAATTGAGCTCAAGCAGCATTGAAGGACAGTAACCTGTATCAGCTGGAATTATTTCCAGACAAGGAGCTAATTTTAAAGTGGTATTAGCTTTAGCCGAGGTGAGTGAACAACACCTCTCTCCTGGAATATCCAGTTCAGTGGTACAGCTTGTGAGAACTCCTTGAAACCATTTAATTTGACGAAGATATGTTTATTTTTTTTATTTTTTTCAGTACTGAATTTTTCAATGTTAATGTTTTTGACTATACGGCTTAAATCGTTTTTTTTTTGTAAACATTTTTATTTACATGTATTTAACTAGGCAAGTCGGTTAAGAACAAATAGTTATTTTCAATGACGGCCTAGGAAGAGTAGGTTTGTAGAGATTTGTACCTTGTCAGCTCCGGGATTTGAACTGACAACCTTTTGGTTACTAGTCCAACGCTCTAACCACTAGGCTACCCTGCCGTACCCGCAAAACACCCGTCTCAATGTCAACAGTGAAGAGGCAACTCCGGGATGCTGGCCTTCTAGGCAGAGTTGCAAAGAAAAAGCCACATCTCAGACTGAGCAATAAAAATAAAATATTAAGATGGGCAAAAGAACACACACTGGACAGAGGAACTCTGCGTGAAGGCCAGTATCCCCGAGTCTCCTATTCACTGTTGACATTGAGACTGGTGTTTTGCGGATACTATTCAATGAAGCTGCCTGTTGAGGACTTGTGAGGCGTCTTTCTAAAACTAGATACTCTAATATACTTGTTCTTTTGCTCTGTTGTGCACCGGGTCCTCCCACTCTTTCTATTCTGGTTAGAGCCAGTTTGCGCTGTTCTGTGAAGGGAGTAGTACACAGCATTGTACCAGATCTTCAGTTTCTTGGCAATTTCTCGCATGGAATAGCCTTCATTTCTCAGAACAAGAATAGACTGACAAGTTTCAGAAGAAATTTATTTTTTCTGGCCATTTTGAGCCTGTAATCGAACCCACAAATGCTGATGCTCCAGATACTCAATCAGTCTAAAGGCCAGTTTTATTGCTTCTTTAATCAGTTTTCAGCTGTGCTAACATAATTGCAGAAGGGTTTCTAATGATCAATTAGCCTTTTTAAAATGATAAACTTGAATTGGCTAACACAATGTGCCATTGGAACACAGGAGTGATGGTTGCTGATAATGGGCTTCTGTATACCTCTGTAGATAATGCTTTTTTTTAGCTGCAATAGTCATTTACAACATTAAAGATGTCTACACTTTATTTTTGATCAATTTGATGTTATTTTAATTTACTTTTTTTTGTGCTTTTTTTTTTTTAAACTAGGACATTTCTAAGTTACCCCAAACTTTTTAACGGTAGTGTTTATCCATTGATTCTTGAAGAATATAACTTAAATGCCTCATGAGTTTAGTTCAACTGCTACACTCCATGAGAACCAAAATATAAGCTTGTTTTTTGCCGATGTTTGTGCACATTGTATATGAAAACAAGCACTGTATAGCCTCATAACATTGTTTTAATCATCATTTGGATATCATGGGAGGTCAGGCCTTGCTTCCATAACTGTCTATTAACCTGAGTGGTTACATATCTCCAGGCCCACCCCTCAGCTTTTTACCCAAACAGAGGCGGGGCAACCATTCTTTTCTTGTTTCATCTGTGGATTTGCCCTTTAAACAGCTGCATATTGCCAAGATATCAAAGTGTCACCAACTAAAAGGTAAACAATAGGCCTATAGCAAATGCAGCATATGGCATTCATTTTTCACATGTAAACCGCACTTTTCGGTAGTGCTCAAAGCATGCCATTCCATGAGCGCCGCATTTCTTTATCAACTCGAATCAATGAGCCCAATCAGTCCTCCATGACGACAAAATCATTAACAGAGTATTATGCCTTTCTGTGTGACATCTTTAGGGAGTGCTGAGAGAGGGTGAATTGATATACGGTCAGGTGGGGTTGTCTTTCTAGCTGGAAACCACTGGGAATGAGATCAGGGCCAGCCTAACCTTCGACAGCTGCTCTAGCCCGAGAGTGCTGTCTATTTATACAGAACCAGATGGCAGCTGGTGCTTCGCATGCCGACAGACTGTCAGTGACAGGAAGGAATGGGGAGATTTCAGCCGCCCAACCTTTCTGACACTCATCTACACTCCTATAGCCCAAGCACCAAACAGCCTCCCGGCCCAGAGACACATTGCTAGCCTAGCACGCCGAGCAACCTAGTGATATTAGCAGCTTACGTAGGCTCGCTGAGGCCAGGATCACAAAGGCTATAGAGAGGCTTCTAGAACTTCAGGCCTATGAGAGAACATGCAAGGCCAGCAATGTTTCATTCAAAGGTTTCGCATAGTTTTGTGACAAGAGGGGAACTGTTGGCCCTAACTGTTCAACTATCTACTCTAGAACAGTGATTACATTGCACAACTTTACAATTAAAACATTAAAGCTAGAATCCTTAAGAGGTACTACATGTAACAATTCAACAATGAACCGTCTCGTTGTCAAGTTGTGTGGTCTGTTTAATTGACGAGATTTGCTGGCCCCAGCCAATTTGACAACACGTGATGGTCATTCTTTTGTTGACCAAGAAGAACGCAATTTTGTGTGGGCCAAGTAACATTTTTGGAGAAAAAATATTGTGAAAAACTATCATTCCACTATTACTGTAGATATATTAAGGACATTTTCTGAAATACAATGCAAAAACACATAGCTCCTTTTAAATTGTGATACTGACACGTCCCTTCGGGCTATTACAACAACGAAGTTGGTGCAAACAGTTTTTCCTCACTCGGACATCATTGCACACCTGATAGGATAGCACAATAGTGGCCCCATTTCCCCTAATGCGGATTTTATCTTTAAAGTAAACCTTAAATTCAACCAGACATTGTGACAGTGAAATACATGAAAACTGCACATCAATTTCTAATAATTGTAAAACATCCATTGTAAGCAAATACACAAATATACATTTGCACCTTTGCATATACAAATACACATTTGCACCTTTGCATGACATTATAGAAGATGATAGTTAGGGGGTCCTCTGAAAACATGTGGGAGATTCCAGCTGTTTTCACAGCTCCGAGTGGAACAGTCTCATGGAGGACATCCATAGTGGATATTATTTCCCACGCCTGCAGGTGCACCCCCTCAAGGAGAGGAGGATATTATTTCCCCCTCAGGTCAAGGCTCATTCCAAACACTTCCTGTGTCCTGTGAGGCTACCCGAGGTCTACAGTAACACAATTACAGTAATGTCAGGAGAGTCTGGCATCTACCACCCTAAAAATAACATAATTCAAATCTTCAAAAGGGCTTAAAAATTCAAGTCTACCAACAGTTAAAGCCCTCGTTTTGACCACATACAAATCATAGAAAAAAATGATGAGTGAGATTTGATCATTATTTTAAACATCTGGTTTAGACTGATAGGCTCTCTCCTTTAAAGCTTCTTTAGGATTGGTGGGTCCCCTGTGGGACGGTTGAGCTATCATAGGCTAATGCAATTAGCATGAGGTTGTAAGTAACAAGACAATTTCCCAGGACATAGACCTATCTGATATTGGCAGAAAGCTTAAATTCTTGTTAATCGAACAGCACTGTCCAATTTACAGTAGCCATTAGAGTGAAATAATACAATGCTATTGTTTGAGGAGAGTGCACAGTTTAAAACAAAGTTATTAATAAACAAATTAGGCACAACATTTTGAACAGTAATACAATGGTTCATTGGATCAGTCTAAAACTTTGCGTGCACACTGCTGCCATCTAGTGGCCAATATCTAAATAGCACTTGGGCTAGAATAGATTTGGTCCTTTCTCTGGCATTTCAAAGATGACGGAACATTTTTTTTTGTTTTTTTGAAAGTTTTATATTTTTTTATATTATCTTTTACCAGGTCTGTGTTATTCTCCTACATTCCTTTCACATTTCCACAAACTTCAGTATTTCCTTTCAAATGGTACCAAGTAAATGCATATTCTTGCTACAGGCAGTTAGATTTGGGTGTCATTTTAGGCGAAAATTGGCTGTCCACTGATTTAAAAAAAACAATGATTGATAGGTAGCTTAAACTTCTTGAATTGAAACATTTATTGGGTTCAACTACACATTTAGATATGTGAACAGCCATCCACAACAACCACAATCTGTAAGGCCCAAATAGCTAAATGAGAGCGTAGAAATGTGATTCACATCAATGCGCTATGTAGATAGCACTTCTTATTGATATCTGTATCGCCGTAGACTACACTGCTGTCATCCTTACCTCCAAGCGTTTATTCAAGTTGGATAATCTTTGGATGGAAGACACTATTGGAAGACATGGACTGTAGCCTACAAGTCTATACTCGCGATCCATCAAACACATTTTCTGTGTCATCATAGTGGTCACTGACTTGTGGTCAGACTTGCTCAGATGGAACAAACTTAAACTTGCACCTTTTTTCAATGTTGATTTGAAAGTCATTGACAAAACAGAAGTGTCAATGATCCCCCCAAAAAAACATCCTTTCTGAATTTAAAAGTAAACCTCAAATTAATCATGTAGTTTTTCATAAGTGTCTGTAGTCTGTTTACATTATTTTTGCTGGTAATGGATTACAGTTACCGGTTTTTGGTAATCCCTTACATGTAACGTTACTCCTCAGCCACCCTGTCAATTGTCTACTTGTTGTGGTCCAAATATTTTCGAATCCAACTTTTTTACAACCGTCGTAAAGATAAAGATCATTTGTTTTTCCAGTCTATAAACAGAGTTTACAATAAACCTGCAACTCTTGCAGCCTTTTATGCACAGTTTACATAGACCATGAGGGAGAAATGTGCTGTTGCCTGCAGTCACACTCAAGCGCCAACAATGCTTCTCCATAGAAAGTTTCCTTTTTATTAAAGTGGCAAAGTAATCATAACGGGGGTACCATAAGGCTATGTGAAAAGGGTCATTGTCGAGGGGAACCGGCCGCATAAAGGCTCGTCATAACAGATTATCTAATGTGTTGTGCAGGCTCTGTCGTCGACAGCAAGTACTGTATTCACTGCATTGTTCTCGTATCTTCCTGTGTTTTTCTCTCTCCCCTCCCCCAGTAAAAGGGAAAGTGATGTGAACGGCATGCAAAGTGGAAATGGAGATTTCTTCAGCGGGGGATTCAATGCCTCCCCCTAGAGTTGCAATAATTACTCTTAAGTATTTCAATAAAAAGCAACGCTATTAACATTTTAATAGGATTATACAATGTTGTCGTATCGGATGTTTTGGTTCTCCTTTTGGTGCCTTATGGTCTGAGCTGACGTGTATGAGCAAAGAAATTAGATTTTGGGGGGACTGCAGATCTTAAGTTAAGGTAAACTCTTGGCCTCCTAGTTCTGAAAAAATCCGCCCCACTGGCAAAATGAAGACGATACAAAACAAAAGGCTATTGTGTCCGTAATCTGTTTGGACCAGACTTTAGTGGTGGTTGTTTTCTTAAAAGAAAGACAATAGCCTACAGGGTTTAAAAGGCTTGGTCCTAGAATGTGCTGTATCCAAGGCGCTAAATCAAATCGCACACATGGCTCGGTCTCTGTTTTGGAGAAGTTGTGAGTCCTGTGTTGTGGCTGAGACACGCTCAGCTGTTTGTCGAGAGCATACGGCAGTTGGTCAGACACTAGTTTGAGCCTGTGGAGTTGAGCTGTGTCCAGTAAGAACTCTACCACCTGTGCTAAGGCCCTGCGCGACAAGCAGACCATTGCCAAACCGAGAACAGCACGCTGAGTATGTCGGCAGCGGGCGAGTCAGAATGTGTCCTGTCCTATTCTGTTTCCTCTTTTAAGATGGAGGGATAAGTATCAGTATTTCTCACCCTCTGTTTTTAAAACAGACTCAGGGCTGTGACTTTTTACTGGGCCAATCATGGATAAACAGAAACCAAACAGGAACACACGTGTGCAGTTGACACAGTATTGGCTGGTGGATATATTCACTGAAAAGTATTCAGGGATTGAACCGTTACCTTACTCTGTCCATATGCACACAGGCCCCAGGGAAACCATAAAAATTCCTCTGCCTCGTGGAAAGGAACGTATGGTAATTACACTTCTCCACAGTTTATTATTTCAATTCATATCTGGGTCCTTTTTTTTAGGTGTTTTGCTTCAGTTTTGTTCTTAAATATGAATTTATCTAGCGACCTCTATAACACTGCGAGCACAGTCAGCGGCCCATTCACTAGTGGGTATTGATCGAGACCAGTAGAAGCTAGCAGGTCCTTGGAGGGTCATCGGAGAGGCAGACGCGTTCAGCCATTTTAGGCCCTGCCTCGCCTGGCTGGTAGTCTCAGGTGCCTCTCTGTCACCATCTGGGGCTCAAAGACATGTAGAGCCCAATTACTTGTTGAGCATCCTGTCACAAAATGGCTGCCAGCATCACCAAGCTGGTTGTTAGTGTCTCACTCATACTAAATTGTAGCCCCCCTGCATCACATCAGGCAAACTATAGGTTCTGGAAGAGGAACTAAGGACCACCCCCCGCCCCCCATTGCCTTTCATTGAACCAGGGCACTGAGTTGGGGTTGTGTCCCAAATGGCACCCTACTCCCTACTGTTGACCTATGGTCCCTGGTCAAAAGTAGTTAACTATATAAGGAATAGGGTGCCTTTTGGGAGGTACCCTGTGAAATGCTTGGCCTCACTCATTCATTGTCACTCCAGCAGTGGTTTGTATGAACTAATGATCTTGATATGAAGAGGATGTTTTGGTGTGTACAGAGTGGAAGAGCCGACGCGAAAGGCTCCACTCCCGTCAAAATCTGTCCACGCCAGAATACAGCGAGAAGCAGACCATGTGGGGATTTTTTTGTATGGAGGTCTGTGAGAAAGTGTTGGATTTAGTCAATAGATTTGTCTTGCTAATTTGCTAAGGCTTATTTGATCACGTTGTATGTTTTGCAATGTATAAGTTGTGACTAATGTACTGATATATAAGTGGACGCACATGGCAACTTTGAGGAAAATATTTTATATTGGTGTTTGTTGGTAGCACTGGTATCGGCCCTCACATTGGCTAGAATGTTCCCATCTCCTCCCGCCTGCCTTTCTGCCTTTGCGACCACGACTCCTGTTAAGGAAGTGTGTGTCCCATCGAAATTGTCATGGCTCATTTCCTGTGAGTGGTTCTGAAGGACCCGAGTTCATGCAAGGGTGCCATGGTATGTGCCTGATCTATAAGTCCATTTAGACTCCTTTCCATTTCACATAAATCATGTTTTCATGGCCCAGTGCGAAGGAGAATTTAGCAAGTGAAACATGCAGTACTTTTATTAAAATTATACTGTATTTTATCTTTATATTCTGAAAGACCCTGTTTAGTTATAGTTTTTTTTATGCATAGTTTGTCTCAGAGCCTGTATTCATAAAGCATTTCAGATTAGGAGTGCTGATCTAGGATCAGACCCCCCGATTCTGAAAGGCTAAACTGGTTCTAGACTCCTACATTTTATTTGTCACATGCTTCATAAACAACAGGTGTAGACTAATAGTGTAGTTAGGGATGCACAATATATCAGTGAACATATCACAATCAGCCAACAATGCCAACATCAGCATCGGCCCGATGTCTGGTTTAATGCTGATTTGTTAGAAACCGATGTCATAGCTACCGTGCATACCTATGTATACCTATGTATTAATGCCACGTAAAATTTGGCGCAACGCAGCATTCCTAACAGCCCACACAATGTCTGCTGTGTGGATCGAGCAGTCATTTGAAAGAGTTAAGAAAATATCAGAGAGACAAGCTTTAGCTTGGTACCTAGCTAGCACCAATACAACCAGCCTGAAAACAATGGCCTGTAGAAACTGCAGTCATTTTCATTGTTCTTAACAATGATTTAGGAATCCTTGTAAGTATTAGCTAGGTTGCGACTTGTTGTTCGGCCTATTGAAATTGTACTTCAGTTCATGAAAATAAATAGCTAGCCAGCTACTTAACCCTGTTGCCCAAAGCTAATGTTATAAGCAGCCAGCTAGCTTCATCTGGCTAGTGAGACTCAACTGGACTGTGTTATCTGTTATGAAGCTAGCCACTATAAGGATTTGATACAATAGTGGAATTTGCGGTTTGCTTTCAAAATGAGTGTTATTGACAGTGATGCAAATGAGTACAAATAGGAGAATTATGCAAAACTTTTATTTTGAAGGCTAACCGCAAGTCCACTATTGTTGCTAGCTTCACATAGATGTGTCTGACCACCATTAATCAACTAAGAACTGTCTTATAAATTAGGGTTATTTTAGAAGACACCTAGCTATATAGTTATAGCTACTGAAACAGATTATGTCGTTATTTGACACATCAAATATTGTTATTTGCCGTGTGTCTTTTGTGACCCGCAAAGACCCAAACGGCATTCCATAGAAATCCTGGTTGAGAATGAAACGACTGAACAAATGAACAACGAAACAGCACAGCAAGTAAGTGAAATAAATTGGTTTTGATTATGTTTTACTGGTGATGGGGGACATACGTAAGTTCCAACAAAATAACTTTTTGGTCAGTGTGGTGTGTACCTATATTTAACTAGGCAAGTCCGTTAAGAACAAATTCTTATTTACAATGACGACCCAGACGATGGGCCAATTGTGTGCCGCCCTATGGGACTCCCAATCACTGCCGGATGTAATACAGCCTGGATTCGAACCAGGAACTGTAGTAACACCTCTTGCACCGAGATGCATTACATTAGACCGCTGTGTCCGTGTGTGTGTGTTAACTATTTAACTGTACTTGAATGCTTAAAAGGCCTTAAATGTTTTTTGCTTATCAGTATAATTTTTGGGTGGCAAGGAAAATATCGTTATCTGCCAAAAATGTAATATCGGTGCATCACTAACTGAAATGCTTACTTACGGGTCCTTTACCACCAATGCGGAGTTAAAGATCAAGTAAAAATAGGAACAGTGACACGAGGAATAAATGCACAGTAAATAACAATAACTACTAAAAATAACATGGTTATCTACAGGGAGTACCAGTACCGAGTCGATGTGCAGGGATACGAGGTAATTTAGGTAGCTATGTACATGTAGGTAGGGGTGAAGTGCCTAGGCAACAGGATAGATAATAGACTGAGCTGTAGCAGCAGTGTATGTGGTGAGTGTGGAAGATGCTTCATGAATACGGTCCCCAATATTAAGTAGCTTAATGTTGTACTTACAAATCCTAACACTTTCACGGTGCCTTTTTACGTGTTTAGCCAACTATAATGGATTGGAATGCTGAATATACCTCTGTGGAAAAATAATTACATTTTATTGTCCATAAACCTGGATTTACTCTCAAGATGACAACTTTTTCGCAGAAGGCAAATTGGAATGTTGAGAGGGAGAGAATGAGAGAGAAACACGGAAAGCAATGTGCAGCATCCTCCTGTGCCGTGTCAGCAGGGTTGTCATGGCAACCAGAATCTAGTCCTGTACCTGTTGCCATGGTTGAGTGGGGCAGATACGGTGATGACGTCGTTCATTAGACAGAAGGACATGTCTCCCATTTTAAATACAGGATTTGATTCAGTGCAGTATTTTGCAACAAAAAAAGAAACCTGTGGGAGCCTATATTTTCCATTCTCTTGATCAGATGTGCGTATTGATGAATATACCGGATATTACTTATCTTCTAAAAGCCAAAGATTTCCTATAACACACACACACACACACAACTCGCACACACTGCACGGCGTGATTGATAATCCAACAATGAGACCCGAAGGGCAGGGTAGGTGAGTCATAGTGCATTACATGGAGCATTCTCCCTGTCACACACAGTATGCCCCCTGTCTCATTAACTATGGCTCAGGAGCTGCAGGACATCCAGGTCAAACATTCTCTCCTTTGGACATGTGATGATGTCCACTTTGTGTTGTTGATGAGAGTAGTGAGGTGTTAAACGCCTGTGGCGTTCTGCATTAGCATCGAATGTTATGCTACTTTTCAGGGAAGTTAGGAACAAATATACAGAGGCAGTTAGGAAAGCTAAGGCTAGCTTTTTCAAACAGAAATTTGCATCCTGTAGTATAAACTCAAAAAGTTCTGGGAAACCATGGAGAGTAAGAGCACCTCCTCCCAGCTGCCCACTGCTCTGAGGCTAGGAAACACGGTCACCACCGATAAATCCACTATAATTGAGAATTTCATTAAGCATTTCTCTACGGCTGGCCATGCTTTCCACCTGGCTACCACTACCCGGGTCAACTGCCCGGCACCCTCCACTGCAACCCGCCAAAGCCCCCACCATTTCTCCTTCACCCAAATCCAGACAGCTGATGTTCTGAAAGAGCTGCAAAATCTGGACTCCTGCAAATCAGCCGGGCTAGACAATCTGGAACCTCTCTTTCTAAAATGAAATGCCGAAATTGTTGCAACCCCTATTACGAGCCTGTTCAACCTCTCTTTCGTGTCGTCTGAGATTCCCAAAGATTGGAAAGCTGCCGCAGTCATCCCCCTCTTCAAAGGGGGTGACATTCTAGACCCAAACTGCTACAGACTTATATCTATCCTACCCTGTCTTTCTAAGGAAAGCCAAGTCAACAAACAGATTACCGACCAATTTTAATCCCACCGTACCTTCTCCGCTATGCAATCTAATTTCAGAGCTGGTCATGGGTGCACCTCAGCCGCGCTCAAGGTCCTAAACGACATCATAACCGTCCGTCATCGATAAGAGACGTTACTGTGCAGCCGTATTCATCGACCTGGTCAAAGCTTTCGACTCTGTCAATCACCACATTCTTATTGGCAGACTTCACAGCCTTGGTTTCTCAAACGATTGCCTCGCCTGGTTTACCAACTACTTCTCAGAGTTCAGTGTGTCAAATCTGAGGGCCTGTTGTCCGGACCTCTGGCAATCTCTATGGGGTGCCACAGGGTTAAATTCTCGGTCCGACTCTTTTCTTGTATATATCAACGATGTCGCTCTTGCTGCGGGTGATTCCTTGATCCACCTCTACGCAGACGACACCATTCTGTATCCATCTGGCCCTTTTTTGGACACTGTGTTAACTAACCTTCAGACGAGCTTCAATGCCATACAACTCTCCTTCCGTGGCCTGCAACTGCTCTTAAATGCAAGTAAAACTAAATGCATACTATTCAATCGATCGCTGCTGGCTCTTCCAGTATCACTACTCTGGATGGCTCTGACTTAGAAGATGTGGACAACTACAAATACCTAGGTGTCTGGCTAGACTGTAAACTCTCCTTCCAGACTCACATTAAGCATCTCCAATCCAAAATTAAATCTAGAATCGGCTTCCTAAACCGCAACAAAGCATCCTTCACTCATGCTGCCAAACATACCCTTGTAAAACTGACCATCCTACCGAACCTCAACTTCGGCGACTTCATCTATAAAATACCCCCAACACTCTACTCAGCAAATTGGATGCAGTCTATCACAGTGCCATCCGTTTTGTCACCAAAGCCCTATACACTGCCCACCACTGCAAACTGTGCGCTCTCGTTGGTTGGCCCACGCTTCATACTCATCGCCAAACCCACTGGCTTCAGGTCATCTACAAGTCTCTGCTAGGTAAAGCCCCGCCTTATCTCAGCTCACTGGTTACCATAGCAGCATCCACTCAAAGTACACGCTCCAGCAGGTATATCTCACTGGTCACCACCAAAGCCAATTCCTCCTTTGGTCACCTTTCCTTCCAGTTCTCTGCTGCCAATGACTGGAACAATCTGCAACAATCACTGAAGCTGGAGACTCGCATCTCCCTCACTAGCTTTAAGCACCAGCTGTCAGAGCAGCTCACAGTTCACTGCGCCTGTACATAGCCCATCTATAAACAGCCCATCTATCTACCTCATCCCCATACTGTATTTATTTCTTGCTCCTTTGCACCCCAGTATCTCTACTTGCACATTCATCTTCTGCACATCTACAATTCCAGTGTTTAAATGCTATATTGTAATTACTTCGCCACCATGGCCTATTTATTGCCTTAACTCCCTTACCTAATTTGCACTCACTGTATATAGACTTTTTGTTTTCTTTTGTTCTACTGTATTATTGACTGTGTTTTGTTAATTCCATGTGTAACTCTGTTGTATGTGTCGAATTGTTATGCTTTATCTTGGCCAGGTCGCAGTTGCAAATGAGAACTTGTTCTCAACTAATCTACCTGGCTAAATAAAGGTGAAATAAAATTAAAATAAACGTTAATCCGGAGTAGTTGAAGTCTGGATCATTATTTAATGTTTTTCTCAATATAGAGTCCCTGTGTCCTGCTGCCAGCTTCACATGGATGATGTCACCTTAGCCCCACCCCCAAAGAAAAGCACATACAGTGAAGAATTATGATTTAAAGTTACATGTGTGTAGTTGCTCACCAGAACTGGGGAAGACTTATAGGCTACCTCTGCTGTCTATATTGATGAGTACTTTCTGACAGTTGAAACAGTCAACAGGTTCCCATCTCAGTATGCTTGTGAAGTTGTTCTTCTTCCAACAGACTTGTCTCCCTCCTTTTTCTTTTTTGAAATTCTGGCCCTATTGGAGTGAAGCATGGCTAAGGCCAGATGGATACGAGGGAACTATGTTCTACTGCGAGAGAGGGGCAGGGATGGGGAGAGGGAGGGAGTGGGCAGAGGCGCTGTGGCAGGGTGCGTCGTGAGCATGAATCGCCTCCAAGAGGAAATAAAAGAAAATGCGTTCCCTCCTCTAATGCAGGCTGTAGTGAGTGAGCCATCTTCCTTTACTGACGCAGAAGGTCAGCCAGGCCTGTCTTAGCCACAGATTCTGTGGGCTGCTTTCCAGGACACAGATTAAGCCTAGTCCAGGACTAAGAAGCATGCTCACTTGCTAAGTGGAGAATCCCATTGAAAGTCCTTTTTAGTCCAAGATGAGGTATATAATCTGTGTCTGGGATACTGGTCTAGTGTGTCCCAATGATGATAGCTCCCCACAATAACACCCAACTTTCCTCATCTCTTCTCCTTTACTGCCAACTGGAATAGAATTTAATGACGTGCACCCAGACGGGTGTAATAAAACTAAAAGGGACGAAGCCCTCAGTCTTTTGACTTGTTGGAGTGGCGCCCTGTGCCCCAGTAAGGCTACATGCTGTACGCTAGACCAGGAACAGATGTGAGAGTGAGCATTGGCTAGCCTTGGCTAGCGCTTGTCACTGTCCTCATGCCCGAACCTGGAGCTAGGAGCCTCTCCTGGCACAGACTCATCATCTGTGTCCAAATGGCACCATATTCCCTATGAGCCCTGGTCAAAAGTAGTGCACTATAAAGGGAATAGGGTACCATTTGTGAGTCAGCCATCATCAGCCTGTTTTTACTGCTGAGTGGGCGGCATGGCATTGGAACAGAGCGGCTGCAGTCCCCCTCATTAATAGCCCATGTGGGTTGTTCCAGGAAAGGGGTAATAAGGGGTATCTGTAACGTAAATCCTGTACATTTCAATTTCCTCCCTCTGGGCTCCGGTTTCCCATTGGATTCGGGTCAAAGGGGCTTAATTTAGCCCCCTCTCCTCGGGGCTCAAAAAGAAAGGGGACCTGTGACCTAGATGATTAGCGAGGATAGAATTAAACTCTTACCTGCATGATTTTGGTTCTGCCCTTAAGAGTCTAATATAGGCTACGGAGGCCTAAATCAAGCACAGTATGCTCGTTGACTATGCAAAGTTGGAGTTCGCCTCTCTCTTCTGAAGAGACACACTGACATTCTGTCGCCACGTGACATGATATTGCAATCTCCTCCCTCCTCCATATCACTGCATTATTGATCAGTGCACCACCATCTTCTCCACACACACATATATATATGTGCGCACACACACTGAACACACACACATACTGCAGGGGATTTCTCAGTGTGCAGAGGCCTCTTAAGTACCCTTGTCTGAAGTAGCTATACCCAGCTTTAATTGGCCCATTGACTATGAATGCCATAGTGCTAACACTGGACCTCATTACTGTAACGACTGGGTTCTGGTCAAAGGTAGTGCACTATATAGGGAGTAGGCTGCTATTTGGATCACAAACTGTCTTTGGAATGATGTGATCCTTCAATATAGCTAGCTGGGTTTTTCCCCCAGTCATCTGGCCTGCTGGCATCGGTTGCTGTTGCCACTCTATTTGGTTCGTTGCTAGGCCCCGAGCGCACTCGTCACATTAGTCAGTATCCATTTTTCCGTTTGCCCTGCCCTCCAATCCCCTGCCCTCCCCTCCCTGACCCACCACTTGGACAACAGAGGTATGCGTTGTCTGGCTAGCCTCAGCTAAATCCCCTGGATTGGCCCGAAGTCCGGCCAATTTGCGCACAATCTGTCAAGGGACTTCAAGCAACAACTGGGTCGCTAATATCTTCAAATATCCCCTACAGTATATTCCTCTGGGACTCCCCCTACTCTCCTCCCTCCCCTCCGCAAGGGGCTTAGCTTTCTGTTGGTGTGGAAAGCTTGGATGTCTGTACTGGTGGGACTAGGAGTGCTTCCCAAATGGCATCCTATTCCCTACATAGTGCACTACTTTTTACCAGACCTATGGTGCCTGGTCAAAGGCAGTGGACTATGTAGGGAATAGCATACCATTTGGGAGGCAGCCTAGCAGGCGTGCTTGACATGCCAGCTAGGCTGGGCAGAGGAGAAATGTTGTCATCATTGTCATCCCATATACATTGACACGTCAGGTGACGAATTAGCGAATCACATTGCTAGCTTTGCTGTGATGTGTAGAGACAGAGCATGTTACTGTATTGCCATTCCCACTGTATGCAAACATGTTTTAGTATTAGTATCTGCGCTGATTCATTAACAGGAACTTTACAGATGCATGATATCTCAACCACAAAGAAATATCTTGCAGTAGATATCTACCATGTTTTGATTTTATTTTATTTGCCGATATCTCATTTGGATTATTTGAAGGTGCTATTTTGTAAAGGGGTAAAGACTTATTACAGAAATGCTAGTATTTTGTGTCTATTACATACTTTATAAAAATATAACTGTCCTGCTTGTATGTCTCTGAGTGTAGACAGTATTTATTCCAAGGCAACAAAAATGCATTATTTTTACAAATACAGTAAACTCCAAATAGTTTAAATAGCCCAAACCCTCTATCGTGCATGCAATACTTTTGCACTTGAAGTTAAAATACAATAAATTGGATGTGGTCAAACTTATCACACTCTTACACAGTAAAAGTTATCAGCCTTGTGATTTAATGTTTTTTTTTCTCCTCCCCAACAGTTATATCCAACCCCAAGAACCCAAAGGACCCAGCAAAGTCCTTCAGCTTTGACCACTCCTACTGGTCCCACACTACGGTGAGTTTGCTTTCCTCTTGCCTTTGTCCTGCTCTTATCCATGGCCTCCAAAATGGCTGCCAAATTGACCATGAACTGTACTGTAGTTCAACATAAACATACATTTAAATGTGGTCCTCAGTTGGTAGAGCATGGCACTTGCAACACCAAGGGTTGTGGGTTCTATTCCTGCTGGGGCAACCCAAATGAAAATAAAGTATGTATGTATGTATGCATGACTATAAGTCCCTTTTTAGATGAAAGTGTCTGCTAAAGTACATATATTAGGTTTATCTTTCTCTCTTACAGCCAGAGGACCCCACCTTTGCCTCACAGAGCCTTGTGTACAATGACCTTGGCAAGGAGATGCTGCAGCATGCCTTTGATGGCTACAACGTCTGCATCTTTGCCTACGGCCAGACCGGAGCTGGCAAGTCCTACACAATGATGGGCAGGCAGGAGGAAGGACAGGAGGGTATCATTCCCCTGGTATGCTCCTCTGTCCTCAAATATCCATCCTCCTTAGCTCACTTGAATAACTGTTCAATGTTCCAATAACATTTTCACTTGAGTGCAGTTGCCTCCTTGATCACAGACTACCATTGCGGGTGCCATAGAACAGATTCAAGAAATGTCTAAAACAAATTACATTTATTCTGTTACATTTGTTTTCTTCAAGCTGGATCAGTGGTTGCCAAACTTTTTATAGTCCCGTACCCCTTCAAACATTCAACCTCCAGCTGCGTACCCCCTCTAGCACTAGGGTTAGCGCACTCTCAAATGTTGTTTTTTGCCATCATTGTAAGCCTGCCACACACACACACACACACACACACACACACACACACACTATACATTTATTAAACATAAGAATGAGTGAGTTTTTGTCACAATCAGCCTCGTTGGGAAGTGACAAAGAGTTCTTATAGGACCAGGGTACAAATAATAATATAATAATAATCAATAATCTTTCTCTTTATTTAGCTATCTTACATACATAAATTCTTATTTGTTCATCAAAAATGGTGATTAACTCACCGCAGGTTAATGAGAAGGGTGTGCTTGAAGGATGCACATAACTCTGCAATGTTGGGTTGTATTGGAGAGAGTCTCTCAGTCTTAAATCATTTTCCATTTTAGTTTTCATGCTAGTGAGGGCCGAGGATCCACTCTCACATAGGTACGTGGATGCAAAGGGCATCAGTGTCTTAACAGCGCGTTTTGCCAAAACAGGATACTCTGAGCGCAGCCCAATCCCAAAAATCTGGCAGTGGCTTCTGATTTAAATTACATTTTCACAGAACCGCTTGTTGCAATTTTGATGAGGCTCTCTCGTTCAGATATCGGTAAGTGGACTGCAGGCAGGCATGAAAGTGATAACAAATACAGTTGTTTGTGTCGTCTGTTTCTGGAAAGTACCTGTGTAATTGCGCACCCATCTCACTCAGGTGCTTCGCTATATCACATTTGACATTGTCCGTAAACTTGAGTTAATTTGCACACAAAAAATAATACAATGATGGAAAGACCTGTGTGTTGTCCTTGTTAACGCAGACAGAAAAGAGCTCCAGCTTCTTAATCATAGCCTTAATTTTGTTCCGCACATTGAATATAGTTGCGGAGAGTCCCTGTAATCATAGATTCAGATCATTCAGGCGAGAAAACATCACCCAGATCGCCAGTCGTGTGAGAAACTCGTCATCATGCAAGAGGTCAGACAAGTGAAAATTATGGTCAGTAAAGAGAACTTAAGGCTTGACTCTCAATTGAGAAAAAAAAAAGTGTCAATACTTTACCCCTTGATAACCAGCGCACCTCTGTATGTTGTAAAAGCATTACATGTCCCATATCATTGCATAATGCAGAAAATACACGAGAGTTCAGGGGCCTTTCTTTAACAAAGTTAACCACCTTCACTGTGGTGTCCAAAACGTCTTTCAAGCTGTCAGGCATTCCCTTGGCAGCAAGAGTCTCTCGGTGGATACTGCAGTGTACCCAAGTGGCGTCGGGAGCAACTGCTTGCACGCGCGTTACCACTCCACTATGTCTACCTGTCATAGCATTTGCTCCATCAGTACAGATACCATTAAATTGACTTTGGGTGTCAAGATGTGATGTCACAAAGCTGTCCAGACACTTTAAAAAATATCCTCTCCTGTTGTCCTGGTTTCCAGTGGTTTGCAGAAGAGGATGTCTTCCTTAATTGACCCCCCATAAACTTAACAGACATTTACCAGTTGCTGTGCCAGGCCCACCACGTCTGTTGACTCATCCAGCTGTAACGCATATAATTCACTGGCTTGTATGCGAAGCAGTAATTGTTTCAAAACATCTCCTGCCATGTCACTGATGCATCGTGAAACAGTGTTGTTTGATGGAGGCGTAGTGTGTATAATGTTTTGGGGCCTTTTCCCCCAGCATTGTCCCAGCCACATCTGCGGCAGTAGGAAGAATTAAGTCCTCCACAATAGTATGGGGCTTGGCTGTCCTAGCCACTCAGTAGCTCACCATATAAGATGCTTCTAGTCCCTTCTTATTAATGATATCTGTTGCTTTTATACATGTCTTACTACTTAAAAGTCGTCTTTATTCTCGCTCAAAAAACTCTGGCTTATTTTTAGAATTGTCATGTTTAGTTTATAAACGTCTGCGCAAGAGAGTAACAGTTAATGTGATTGGATGTTAATTATTTGACTAGGCTACCTGTATTTGATATTGTTGTTATTTCGCTGAACACTAGATTTAATTGTATTTCTGGCAGTGAAGCGAGGCTGCTCAGGCGAGGGGAAAAAAACCTCACCCAAATGTATAGCCCCGCTGGAAAATATACATGTACTGTTTGAAAATGTAAAATAATTATATATTGTATTTGGCATACCCCAGACAACATTGCTTACCCCAGTTTGGGAATACCTGGCCTAGATCATGTCCTTAGTTATATTCATATTCTTAGTTTTACGAGAACGAGCAATTGTATTGTCCCATTTTATTTCAACCATATTTGAAAGTTTCATGTGACCATTCATATTGATTGGATACCTGAGTATTCAATTCCGCCCATCCCAAAGAGATTGGAAGGGCTTTGGCTCACAAACAAGCAACCGGTTCTCTCATTGCCACCCTCTTGTATGCATTCCACCTCTTTGCCGGCAGCACTTACTGCATTAAGACATTTCTCTCCTGGTTTTGGCATCTAACCGTCAAGCTATTTGTGTTATCTATCTATCGATCTGCATCTCCTCTGTCTTCCTCTTTTAAATGCTCCTAAATGGCAATAACACATTTCTTCCTCTGCCTCTTAGCTCTGTGAAGAACTCTTTGAGAAAATCAATGACAACAACAAAGACGAGATCTCATTCTCGGTGGAGGTGAGTCCCAGACGGCATTAGGGAACACTCTTTCTTTTCCTTCTCCCCTTACCTCAGCCCCTCCTCACTCCTCTTTCTGATGTAGGCCGACCCTCCCAAATTGTAGCCCTGCAGTGACTACCGTGCTCTTATATCCAGAGCAACCTCAAATATAGTGGTTTCCCTAGCAATGCTTTACTAGCAACGCATATTAGCTCAATCTTCCGTGTACTCAATGCTTAAGCAAATTCTAGTCTTTGAAATGGAACACCAAGTGATCCATATTGAGCGAATACTGTGACTTCTGCATTACAAAAATTAGCATTCCAACACTATAAATGGCATTACTACTGATTGAAACCCTCTTCTTGACTGTCATATATGATTATGGTAAAGTTGCCCCTAGATGTTGATCTGGGGTGAGTTTGGGATTGGGGGAGTTGATCCTGGATCTGTATGTAGTGGAAACTTCATCCCGTAGCGTTGCTGTATGTTTCTGATGTCAAGGCTTCACTGTAGCTTTAGTCGGCCATGGCCAATAGATACTCAATCTGTAATTCAATCACTTCTAGGTCAGCTACATGGAGATCTACTGCGAGCGGGTGCGGGACTTGCTCAACCCGAAGAACAAAGGGAACCTGCGTGTGCGAGAGCACCCCCTGCTGGGGCCCTATGTGGAGGACTTGTCCAAGCTGGCAGTCACCTCCTACAACGACATCAACGACCTCATGGACGCCGGCAACAAGGCCAGGTCAGCGTCAGGACGAGACCTACCCAGGGGCTTTATCTCAAATGGCACCCTATTCCCTATGTAGTGCACTACTTTTGACCAGAGACCTGTGGGCTCTGGTCAAAAGTAGGCCCTAAATAGGGAATAGGGTGTAATTAGGGATGCACAGAGGAGTGCGTGGGGAGGGAGGTTGTTGGACATAAATGCACAAATGATCATATAATTTAAGAATGGAATAACAAACCGTTCTTAAAAATGGATTTGCTTAAAGTCATGCTTTTCAGTGAGTTTATTATCCTGTTTTAAGCTGAGTAGTAGTGGAGCCCATGTGGTTGACTGGATTGTTGTTAAAGCAGTAGCTTGGTCACGGTTCCCAAACTCAGGCAGGTATCTCTTCTTTTGGGACTGTGTGTGTGTGTACACATGCCTACCTTCTTGGCTGTGCATGCGTTTGTGTCACGGGAGTGTGCATTCTAACCTTGCTTTAATTTTCTGCTATTGACTCGGCAAGCTTTTGTCTGGAACGTGGGTTGTAAAGCCCATATCTCCTTAGTGTATATCCCACATGTTTGTTAGGGTTGGGTGGTATCTTATCATACCATTCTTCTCTCATCCTGTGATTTACAGTATTACCGGCTTAGTACCCAAGGGGGACCAAAAATGGCAAAATAGCCCATTGGGTGTCTATCACCAGAATGCTAGCAATATGAGCACAGGTAATTGTGAATTCAATGTAGGCTGCTAGCTAGATATGCTAACAAGCGCAAAAGAAAAACAAATTGCGAAGACAGGCAATCCAGATCATAAAGTTCAACGCGTTTGTGTGTGGGAGCTATTGAATCATTTTTAAAGTTTGGACATTTACAAGGGAATGTGAACGAGAGACATGAAAATGAACAAAGTTTTTTGACCCATTGTTGTCTGAAGAAAGAACAGTACTGGCTATGGAGCAGCATGTGTACAAGCTGTGTCTGTGTGGAGTCTGGAGTCGTTAGTGCAACGGGCCTGCCTGCTCTGCTTGGAGAAGAGGGGGAGAGGGGAATGAAGAGGAAAAAAACACAAGGAAATCAAGATCGCAGTGGCAGCTGTACAGATTTCTCAAACATGGCAGAAAGCTAACACAATATGATGCCCCATCACCTTATTAATTCAGCCACTTAGATAACTAGCACGTATATCTTGCTGCGTTTTGTAAACTCAAATCTAAAATGCTTCTTATTGTAATTTCTGCTCGGCATTAGACTAATTTTATGCTTCAGTTGCACTTCTCCACTCAGATTGGAATTCACGAACGGGCATTCTATTAGCAGACAGCACTCTGACTGATGTGTAGCTACTTTTCTCTGGTACTTTTCGGTTTAGCCTACTATTCACGGGTAAAGTGCAAGATTTAACTTTAAGCCAAACATTAAAGAATGTAGCCATCTACATTTCCTATGATACTCTTTTGGAATATGATGGCCATGCATTGTTTTTGCAAAAAATACCTTGCTTTTTAATTGTATGCTCATTTATTTGTTTAGCTGCCAACCAAATAGCGTTAGACTTCTGTTGTCATCTGATTAAAATGAAGGTATTTTCTGCCGAATGTGTTGCGCTAATACATTTTCTGTGAAGGAAAACTTTAGTACGCCTCTGAGCAAAAAAACACTTGACTTTCAATATAAAAGGCGTGCGTCCCTTGTCAATACACAGCTGGACTCACCTGCTCCTGCTTTCTCCGGTTGTGCTATTTACAAGCGCTTGACTGGCTCAACTGTTCTGGGTAACTAAGTTTCATGAAGAATGCAACCTGCTATATCTCCTAATAAGTTGACTGCAGTTATTTACTTAAAGTAGTTACAAATATTAACATTTATTGAAAAAAGTCTTAATTGTTTCGACGGTATTCAAAAACCATCCCGTGGCCATTTCCAAATACCCGATATACGGTATACTGCCCAAGCTGTGTGTGTGTTAACAGCTTTAAAGCTTGGTATGGTATTGAAAATGTCTTGACCAGGGATTTTCTTAAATACTGTATTAATTATGTTTTTTTATATTTTATTGTAAGTATGAGAAATGCAGAAGTACTGAATGTATTGTACGAAAGTCTTTCCTTGAAGAACAATACTCTGAACACTCAATACCGGGCACAACACGTGCCCATATACGTCTTACATCAACATTCAAACCATTTCAATAGACTTTAGATAGCAGTACGATGGGTTTCACATCTTTCCATTTGATTCAACTAATGTCAACTCTGTTACAGGACGGTGGCAGCCACCAACATGAACGAGACCAGCAGCAGATCCCACGCTGTCTTCACCATCGTCTTCACACAGAGGAAGTACGACAGTGAGACAGACCTCTCCACAGAAAAGGTGAGAGGAATGGGATCCCAAATTGACCTCCCCACATTTCCTGTGATTATGATGGAGATACAAAGGAGTCACTGTCAGTATACACACAATGTCTATTGTAGTGTGATACTATCAGATTTCTGTGTGGAAGTCGCTCTTCAGTTGACTTGACAACAGTATATGTTTAGGTATTAATTGGTTTAGAATTGCAACTGTTTTGGTTATTAATATTGTATTCGTGTATGCAGTTTGTTATGAACTAGTTGTATTGGGTAAACTATTTAGCTATACCTGCAATTTCCATGATTAGGATATTATTTTTCCTACTGTTTATTTTGAATGTAATTAAAGAAAATAATTATGTGAGGCAATGGATATATTGTTTCTTATGGTGTGTGTGTGTGTGTGTTAGTCCTAAACTAATTGTTCCCATCTAACCCGTTCCAGGTCAGCAAAATCAGTCTGGTGGACTTGGCAGGAAGTGAGCGAGCTGACTCTACTGGAGCCAAAGGCACCAGGCTAAAGGTAGGAAGGACCCTTTTGGCTCAGTTGGTAGAGAATGGCACTTGCAACGTCAGAATTGTGAATTCGATCCCCGCTAGGGCCACCCATATAAAAAAATGTATGCATGCATGACTAAGTCGCATTGGATGAAAGCATCTGCTAAATTGTATTATTATTATTATTATGGATGTAGGCCACTCTTAAGCAACATACCACAAAAACACCAAGTCGCTATGTATTTAAGGGTCTAATTAAATTGATATTTGCTATGTGGCTTGTCTTTATTAGGAGGGAGCCAACATCAACAAATCTCTGACCACATTAGGGAAGGTCATCTCTGCCCTGGCTGAGGTGGTGAGTACTGTCTGTCTCTCTCTCCTCTATTTCCCCCTCCCTCGCTCTCCCTCTGTGTCATCCTCTTACTCATGAGGAAGGCATGTTGTAACTTGGTCTGCTCTTCTGTTCTTTCCCTCTTTCCCTGGTGTTACTTGCATACCCAGGATTACACTACCAGCAAGGTAACCCTTTGTGTGTTCAGTCATTTCAAACCACTGATCCCTCCAAAAAGAGACGGTTTATGGCAATATTTTGTCTCAGTGCTAAGGTGTCATTTTGTCACCTGACCCTTTTTCTCCATTGACTCATCACCTTTATTTTATCTGCAATGGACCCGGACTATCTGCATGGACCTCATCTTGCACTGACTCTATGCCCACTCACAAGACTATGTATACACACTCACACACACTACACTGACACTCACACAACACCCACACACTTTCACATACACACGCCAGACACACGCATACCGACACAACACACACACACTTTCACATACACACGCCAGACACACGCATACCGACACAACACACACACACTTTCACATACACACGCCAGACACACGCATACCGACACAACACACACACACTTTCACATACACACGCCAGACACACGCATACCGACACAACACACACACACTTTCACATACACACGCATACCGACACAACACACACACACACTTTCACATACACACGCCAGACACACGCATACTGACACAACACACACACACTTTCACATACACACGCATACCGACACAACACACACACACACTTTCACATACACACGCCAGACACACGCATACTGACACAACACACACACACTTTCACATACACACGCCAGACACACGCATACCGACACAACACACACACACTTTCACATACACACGCCAGACACGCATACCGACACAACACACACATACGCACACATACACACGCCAGACACGCATACCGGCACAACACACACATACGCACACATACACACGCCAGACACGCATACCGACACAACACACACATACGCACACATGTATTTTCACACTCATCATATTCTGCTGCTTCTCTTTTCGTTATTTTACTCTAATCATACACTGAGTGTACAAAACATTAGGAACACCTTCCTAATATTGAGTTGCACCCCCCTCCCCCTTTTGCTCTCAGAACCACCTCATTTCTAAACCAATTCATTGACTCTACAAGCTGCTGAAAGAATTCCACAGAGATGCTCGCTGATGTTGACACACATGCTTCCCACAGTTGTCAAGTTGACTTGATGTCTTTTGGGTAATGGAACATTCTTGATACACATGGAAAACTGTTGAGCGTGAAACCCAGCAGCGTTGCGTTTCTTGACACTAATCGGTGCACCTGGCACCTACTACCAGACCCCGTTCAAAGGCACCTAAATATTTTGTCTTGCCTGTTCACCCTCTGAAGGGCACACATACACAATCCATTGTTCAATTGTCTCGAGGCTTAAAAATCCTTCTTTATCCTGTTTCCTCACCTTCATCTACACTGATTGAAGTGACATCAATAAGGGATCATAGCTTTCACCTGGATTCACCTGGTCAGCCTGTCATGGAAAGAGCAGGTGTTCTTAATGTTTTGTACACTCAGTGTTTCCCCTGATGCCTAGTCGCTTTACCCAGCCTTCATGTACATATCTACCTCGTACCCCTGCACAGTGTTCTGGTCCTGGTACTCCCTGTATATAAGCTCCGTTCTTGTGTATTTTATTCTTCTTGTGTTACTACATTTAGCTGTATGTCGTTGTGAAGAGCTCGTAAGCAAACATTTCACAGTAAAGTCTAAACCCATTGTATTCAGCACGTCTGACGCATACTATTTTATTTTACTTTTTGGAGGAACCTACACAATCTTTGCACTGGAACAAAATCATCAGAAATCAGGCTGCTATTCCTTCTTCACCACCGCTAATGCACTTAGTGTGAAGATGCTGCCATTTTACAGTAGACTCTCCCTTCAGCCTCTCCTCCATCACTCTTTCCATCTTACATTGGGAAACTAACATCCATCCATCCATTTGTTTGTTCATCACCCTCTAACATTGGTTTTGTTTGACACAGAGCAAGAAGAAGAAGAAGACTGACTTTATCCCGTACAGAGACTCGGTTCTGACATGGCTGCTTAGGGAGAACCTAGGTAAGAATAGATAAATGCCAACTGTTGAACTGCATTATATGAGAAATACATTACGGTCACTAGATTATATGTATGTAAACCATTAAGTGAATGGCATATGCCTGTCAGTCAAGATGAAAACCTGTGTATACTGTAACGTGATGAAAAAATATTACTCTACGCCTTTTTCTTTCTTTTTTTTTTTACTCAAACTGTATTTCAACATGGGTAGACAATTAGAAGTCTCATTGGGCATACTTGTGTGTGTATATCCAAAATGCACATTCACCTGTCATTGTATCAGCTCAGTCTAAGAGTAAACTGTATAGAACTGTATAAACTGTATAGCAATGAGTATCCATATCCACAATAACACTGTAGAGTTAAAGCTATCCCAAAGCAGAGTTAAGCTTTTTTGATGCTTTCACGGGAATGACCTTGTATGCACCTTGTCGTGTAAATTATTTTGTACGCTATTTGTGACAAGGGAATTAATTTGTTCCAATCTCTTTCTCTCACTCAATCAGGTGGAAACTCCAGAACAGCCATGGTAGCCGCTCTCAGTCCTGCAGATATCAACTATGATGAAACCCTCAGCACACTTCGGTAGGGCTCACCTCTTTGAAACAACACAAAATGCAATATTACTGTAAAATCTAGTTCATATTTAGTTATTTTACTGTATGGTTTCATTGTGTTACTGTAATGCAGAGTGAGATTTGGTGGGGCTAAATACATTAGTAGTTATTATAATCATTGTCTTAAGTCAGATTTTTCAGGAGACAATGAGCGTATTTGAGTTGGCTATCTGTAATGCATTGTGGGTAAATAGTGTCTGACTGATCTACATAGTAATGAGTAGTTATTTATGAGTCAAGTGATTTGTAGGTCAGTCAGTTGGCAGTTGCCTTCAACATCAGCTGCAATGACGAACAAGTCCAATTCTACGTCAATATGATTTGTAGTAAATGTGTTTTGCTTACTTCCTTTGCTAGCTATGCTGACCGGGCCAAGCAGATCAAGTGCAATGCCGTCATCAACGAGGACCCCAACAACAAGCTTGTGCGCGAGCTGAAGGACGAGGTGACACGGCTGAAGGACCTGCTCCGCGCCCAGGGCCTGGGAGACATCCTGGACAGTGAGTGTGCCACATCACAATGCCACCTTCAGTCACAGTCTACATTTCAGACGAGCATTTCGGCCTTCTTAGGTTGCTCGGTCTCTTTTCTCCCGAAGTGTGCACTTGTTCACTTCCCTTCATGGATTTGAAAGGAAATTATATATGGAAAGTCTTTCTAGACCAGTCGAATGCGTTATAATGTGTGGGGAGTAGTGAGAAAATGCACACTTCAGAAGGAAGGAGAGACTATTGTGATGTAGTCTTGTTCTCAGTGGGCCAACACAAGCTGGCAACATCCCCCCTCTCTCTCTCTTCTTCACTCTGATCTCCTTTCTCTAATTCATCTTCTTTGTATCTGTTGTGTTACCTGTACACCACTGCCTGTTCTCTACATGCCAAACTAGATGTAGCATGACATTGAAATCGTACCTGTCGTGTCATTATTTTATCTCTAATATGATGAGGCATGATTGTTTTGCAATAAATAAGCACACAATATATGTTAGATATTGATTTCTTGAAGTTAAGACATTCAAAAACATTCATTTTGGGCTCCCGAGTGGCGTCCGGGTATGGCCGGTGTAGGACGTCATTATAAATAAGAATTTGTTCTAAAATAACTTTTAAAAAAATAGACTGTTGATTGGTACATGCTAAATCCCCAATATATGCATCTTAGATGGTAGTTAATGGCAATGGTTTATGTTCATATTACAATAGCTACACATGCATGTATAGAGAGAGGGTAGAGACATAACATGTAATCTCATTAATGTGTGACAATGAATAATCCACCGTTTTAATGTCTACTGCATGTTCAATGGCATGTCATCTCATCCTCATCAAGCAGTCCCCTTTCCTTCTGCCCAGTCAGAAATGTCTTTAATCTTTGCCTCCCAGTTAACTTCGTCTACTAGTCTCACCTCTGATCCTTATCTTCTTCCTGCTGCCCCTCAGTTGAGCCTATGGGTGATGATTGCCCTGGAAGTGGAAGCAAATGTGTGTATATTTGTGGTGGGGTTCACTCTCGCCCTCACTCGCTCTCGCCCCTTTTGCTACTGATAGCTAACCATTGCTGTTGCACCCACCCTTTTCCTGAAAACAACCCTCCTGGTTTTGCATGAAAATGCAAAAGATAAGCCTAATATTATGGATTCTCAGATTCCAAGGGTTTTGATTACATGCTATTTGGGATGGGTTAGAATGCCACTAGGTTAGCATGCTTTTGCGCTTGCTATTTGTTTTGAATGATGGGGGTGAGGCAGAATTATTAGCTGGCTCAAATCCAAATACACACACAAGTATGTGGACACCCCTTCAAATTTGTGGATATGGATATTTCAGCCACACCCGTCGCTGACAGACATTGTTAGTAGAATGGCCCGTACTGAAGAGCTCAGTGACTTTCAACATGGCACTGTCATAAGATCAGCATGCTCAATGCCAAATGTCGGCTGGAGTGGTGTAAAGCTCCAATGCATTGTGCCAACTGTGATGTTTGGTAGAGGAGGAATAATTGTCTGGGGCTGTTTTTAATGGTTCAGGCTTGGCCCTTTAGTTCCAGTGTAGGGAAATCTTAACGCTACAGCATACAATGACATTCTAGACGATGCTCTGCTTCCGACTTTGTGGCAAAAGTTTGGGGAATGCCCTTTCCAGTTTCAGCATGACAATGCCCTCATGTACAAAGCAAGGTCCATACAGAAAGTTTGTCAAGATCGGTGTAGAAGAGCTTGACTGGCCTGCACAGAGCCCTGACCTCACAGAGCCCTGACCCCATCGAACACCTTCAGGATGAATTGGAACCAGTGGAGCCTTCTAAGGGGAAGACGGCTCATAATAATGGGTGGAATGGAGTCAATGGAATAGTGTCAAACACATGGAAACCATGTATTTGACGTGTTTGATACCATTCCATTGACTTCATTCAACGGGTGGCAGGTAGCCTAGTGGTTAGAGCGTTGGACCAGTAACCGAAATGTTGCAAGATTGAATCCCCCAGGTGACGAGGTAAAAATCTGTCATTCTGCCCCTGAAGGCAGTTAACCCACTGTTCCTAGGCCATCATTGAAAAAAAATGTTCTTAATTGACTTGCCTAGTTAAATAAAGTTTTTTTTAAATCCAGCCATTATTATCAGCCATCCTCCTCTCAGCAGCCTCCATTGATTGAAACACTGACTGCGAGCCAGTGCCTTACCTCACTAATGCTCTTGTAGCTGAATGGAAGCAAGTTCCTGCAGCAATGTTCCAACATCTAGTGGAAAGCCTTCCCTGAAGAGTGGAGGCTGTTATAGCAGCAAAAGGGGGACCAACTCCATATTAATGCCCATGATTTTGGAATGAGATGTTCGACGAGCAGGTGTCCACATACTTTTGGTCATGTGTTGTATATCCCAACCAAAGCACTAGACAATAGACAATATTGTGCTTTAACTTCTAATGCCATCTTAATAACTTGTCTGTCTTTTCCCCCCACCCACATCATTACTTACCATTTGGGTTCTTAACCCATCTTTGAAAACCTCTTCTTTTTTTTTTTTTGCCGATGAAGCTTGTGTTGTTTTACTAATTATCCATTGCAGGTGACAATGTTCAAGACATTAGAATGCTACTAAGTTCTCAAATTGAAGCTTTGAGCTACAGGAGGAAAGGTGCATGCTCTCATTTCTATGTAGCCGATTAGATGTGTGTTATCTAGACGTTTGCTGTGTTTCGACGGAATTCAGTCCTCTTGTAGCGAGCATATGCTTTATTTTAGCTGTATTCCCCAAACTCCTTACCCTTTCCCCCTCTCCTGTCCTTTGGCTGCTCCACATGGCCATTATACGCTCTGGTAAAAATTGAAGCGTATGTGCTCCGTACCATCTGCATTATGACATTGCAAAAATTGCCAGCATGGGAGCATAACGAAATGGATGGTAATGCGCTGCTGCTCGGTGGCCATTTTTACCAAGTATTTTTACCACATTTCCTGTCGTTCAAATTCAATTTTTAGTCAATATGTGGAGGTTTCAGTCTGTCATACGAGACCCTGTCTTCCTGTGAGGTTTAGAGGGCAGTCACCTGAAACGCCCTTGAGGCCATTTTGTAGAGAGGAGCTGGCTGACATTTAGACAGACAGCTCTGTCTGTCAGTGTGTGTGTGCGCGCGGGTGTGTTTTCACTTGTTCTTGTTTGTGGGGTAAGTTGAAGTGACTCTCACTGCAGTCTGAACTTTGGCAGCATGTGTCTCCATCTATATCACTTCCAAACATTCATCCCGCCCCCCCTCCTCTCTGGCCCTCTGGCTGCCTATAACCCCCCTCCTCCTCCCTGGCCCTCTGGCTGCCTTTAACCCCCCTCCTCCTCCCTGGACCTCTGGCTGCCTATAACCCCCCTCCTCCTCCAGTTGGTACATGTTAGCAGTTTTCACACCAATATATATTTTGGAGTTAAATAAACAAAGTTTCTGTTTATGTGCAATACATTACCATTATGACATATCCTACTTAGTTATCTGTCACTGATTGAAGTTGGTAGGTGCATTTGAAAAGCGTATGGCCATTCAAATTGAATTCCCAATTGTAATGATGGATGGAGGGATCTGTTCATTGGCCACAGTAATGTGTGTCCTTTTAAGATTAGAAGTCCTGCAAATTCCCTGACAAAAAAAAATGTTGTGGCCATCAAAAATAATGAACAATTCGATTTGTCATTTTGCGAGACGTTGAATGGAATGGTTTACCGATTTAAACAAAAACAACGTCCTTTAACTTTTTAACCACCTGGGGAGAAAACTGCTGCTCTGTGAAACTGACCATTGTGCTGGTTGTCTGTCTTTTATCCTTTTGATGTGCGTCTTACACTGGTCTTTACTCCTTTGTCCTTCTGTCTCTCTCTCTCTCTTCCCCATATTCTCCTTTTCCTGTCATTTTTGTGACCCTCCTCCCTTTCCTGGGACCCTGCCTCTCTCTCCTCTTGTTGACTCAGACCTGAAAGACATACACAACAATAAGCATAGATACTTGCTAGCCTCAGAGAACCAACGCCCTGGCCATTTCTCCACAGCCCCTATCGGCTCCCTGACAGCCTCGCCGTCCTCTGGCTCGCTCTGCAGCCTAGTTGGCCCACAGTCGGTCACCAGTATCCAGGAGCGCATCATGTCCACCCCGGGAGGTGAAGAGGCCATCGAGAGACTCAAGGTACAGTATCCGCCCCAACCCCAGTACTAGCTACACTGAACAAAAATATAAACACAATATGCAAGAATTGAAAATATTTGTATTTATTTTTATATCACCTTTATTTAACCAGGTAGGCTAGTTGAGAACAAGTTCTCATTTGCAACTGCAACCTGGCCAAGATAAAGCATAGCAGTGTGAACAGACAACACAGAGTTACACATGGAGTAAACAATAAACAAGTCGACATAGTAGAGAGAAAATAATAATCTATATAAAAGGCATGAGGAGGTAGGCAATAAATAGGCCATAGGAGTGAATTATTTCAATTTAGCAGATTAACACTGGAGTGATAAATGATCAGATGCACATGTGCAGGTAGAGATACTGGTGTACAAAAGAGCCTAAAATAAAATGACAGTATGGGGCTGGGGTAGGTAAATTGGGTGGGCTATATACCGATGGACTATTTTACTGAGTTAGAGTTCATGTTATGAAATTAGTCCATTTAAATAGATTAATTAGGTCCTAATCTATGTATTTCACATGACTGGGAATACAAATGTGCATCTGTTGGTCATAGATACCTTTTAAATAAAAAGTTAGAAGCGTGGATCAGAAAACCAGTCAGTATCTGGTGTTAACACCATTTTCCGCATGCAGACATCTCCTTCGCATAGAGTTGATCAGGCTGTTGATTGTGACCTGTGGATTGTTGTCCCCGCTCTTCAATGGCTCTGGTCTGCGGTTGTGAGGCTGGTTTGACATACTGGCAAATTCTCTAAAACGATGTTGGAGGCGGTTTATGGTAGAGAAAAATCAATTCTCTGGCAACAACTCTGGTGGACATTCCTGCAGTCAACATGCCAATTGCTCGCTCCCTTAAAACTTGAGACATTTGTGGCATTGTTGTGTGACACAACTTCACATTTTAGTGGCCTTATGTTGTCCCCAGCACAAGGTCCACCTGTGTAATGATCATGCTGTTTAATCAGCTTCTTGATATGCCACACCTGTCAGGTGGATGGATTATCTCGTAAAGAGGTGTTAACAAATTTGTGCACAATTATGAAATATGCTTTTTGTGCGTTTTGTAAAATGTATGGGATCTTTTATTTCAGCTCATGAAACATGGAACCAACACTTTACATGTTGCATTTTTATATTTTTTACATTTAAATTCCATAATTAAATGGCATTAAAATGGATGAGACCCCTAAACTATGTATGGACATACACAGTGTAACTAAACCAATATAGTCCCTAACTTTTCCCTCTTTTATGTGAAAAGATAGGAAGTCCAGAATTTCCCCATGTTCTTTGTCTGTTTCCTCAAATGGAAGTCCTCTGAAGATGTAAGAAACATGCATGGAGGGATATAACATTAGTGTGAAAACTCAGCTTGGAAAAGTGCAGCAATTTTTGTTAAACAATGAATCTGTCCATTTGATGTCAAGACCCTTTTGGAAAAGCGGCCCTCTTACTAATATCTTCCTCTCTAGCTATCAGTTTTCAGCTGTTCTTTTATATCTTCCCTTGGCTTTCCCTCTCACCCTCGTTCGCTGCTGATGAGGGAGCACATAGGATGGCAACATACAGCCATTACGAGCTACAGTTTCCATGGCTACCGTGGTGCCAGTCTGTCATCCAATGACGTCGGGCGCCGACGCAGATGGGGAGGAAATAGGACCAAAATAGATCTGGTCTTCGTGGCCATTAAGCGTAAAAAGCGTCAGAAAATATCCTGAGTGCACACTGCGTGCTCATATTAGCACAGTGAAATAAATTGGTCATCAGGATCATATGTCTGCTCCTAGTCTGACATTCAACTGATAATAGAACTTAGTGTTGCCATGTGTCTTTGGGAGATTAATCTATCATAAGCATTGTGTAACTGGATATATTTAGCTGATTTCACGTGCCTCCCTCAAACAAAACATTTCGTAAAAGATGTTCATAATCTGCTGAATCTCCTTCCAGTGGCCCATCCATGAGCCGTATATGCGTCCCAAATGGCACCCTATTCCTTTTAGTGCACAACCTTTCATCAGAGCCTTTTGGGCCTTGGTCAAAACTAGTGCACTCTCAGGGAATAGGGTGCCTTTTGGGACGCAGGCATGGACTTTTTTATTTTGAGCCAAGGGACAGTGTCTGTATCCAGAACAACAGATGGTAGGGGTGTTAACCCTTGACAAAGGATGGAGTTGAATTTATTGGCTAATGGCCATACTTCCTGCTTTTAGAGCCAGATGGTCGTGAGCAAGCCAGTGGTGCTAGTAGGGATGAACAAGGAGAGCATAACACAATGGCAGGACTAGGGAGCACATGACATACCCAGGTTTTGGGTGTTTTGGCTTGACCCCCAGTTAAGTCTTGATATTCTCACCATAAGATTTTGTGAGTAGGTTTTCAGGATATAGAACCTAAGGAGGTGATTTTATCATATTAGATGAACTGAATAATAACAGTATGCTTCATGTATTCTTTTTCTTGCCACTCTCCAATCTGTCCTCAGGAATCTGAGAAAATCATTGCTGAGCTCAATGAGACCTGGGAGGAGAAGCTTCGAAAGACCGAGGCAATACGAATGGAGAGGTCAGTGGAGGGTCAAAGCCCCATGATGCCTTTTTGTTCGTCTGTCCTTTCAAATGGGACACTTTCAGTGAAAGGCTGTGTCCCGATTCTGCACCCTTCTTCTGAAATGTGCCTTTTCCGTCTGTCTCCCTCTGACCTCATCCATCTGTCACACTCTCCTTTCAGTGTGCTTCTTTCTTCCTTTCTTTCCTCTGAAAATAGAAGCATGTTTAAGGGAAGGGAAGGAAGACAGAATATATACAAATTTGCTCATCCACTGATGTATGTCAGGAGGAAACAATTGTTTGTATTTCATTGCGTGACAAGTTTAGTTGATAGAATGCTGTCACAAAGCGTATCATTGTAAAGATGAACACTAGCACCCAAACACTTAATGACCTATACTGAGGACATACCCAATACACATTCCTATATGTCTCTATGCCTTGTGTGATCAGTATGCATCTTCTTGCAAATGCCGCATTCCGTATTAAAGTAACACCAATTTTAAATTTCGAGCGACATTTTATTGCATGGTGGTGATAACGTTTTCAGTTCAGATTCTACTATAAAGAATGTAATCAGCCCCACCACCAATGTAATAAGGGACACATGGACATGTATCTAACATCACTCTCTCCTCTAGGGAAGATGTGTTTCTAACAAACACTCTCTCCTCTAGGGAAGATGTGTTTATAACATCACTCTCTCCTCTAGGGAAGATGTGTTTCTAACAAACACTCTCTCCTCTAGGGAAGATGTGTTTATAACATCACTCTCTCCTCTAGGGAAGATGTTTCAAATCACTCTCTCCTCTAGGGAAGATGTGTTTATAACATCACTCTCTCCTCTAGGGAAGATGTGTTTCTAACAAACACTCTCTCCTCTAGGGAAGATGTGTTTATAACATCACTCTCTCCTCTAGGGAAGATGTGTTTATAACATCACTCTCTCCTCTAGGGAAGATGTGTTTATAACATCACTCTCTCCTCTAGGGAAGATGTGTTTATAACATCACTCTCTCCTCTAGGGAAGATGTGTTTATAACATCACTCTCTCCTCTAGGGAAGATGTGTTTATAACATCACTCTCTCCTCTAGGGAAGATGTGTTTATAACATCACTCTCTCCTCTAGGGAAGATGTGTTTATAACATCACTCTCTCCTCTAGGGAAGATGTGTTTATAACATCACTCGCTCCTCTAGGGAAGATGTGTTTCTAACATCACTCGCTCCTCTAGGGAAGATGTGTTTCTAACATCACTCGCTCCTCTAGGGAAGATGTGTTTATAACATCACCCTCCACTCTCTCCTCTAGGGAAGCCCTGCTGGCAGAGATGGGCGTGGCTATCCGTGAGGATGGCGGCACTCTCGGGGTCTTCTCTCCTAAAAAGGTAAAAGGATATGTGTCATACCGGGGCATTACAAAAGCAGTAGGTTTTTTTTACTTGCTACACCAGCGTGAGCAGAGCGCAAGCCACTCCATCTAGTGTTCTTGGTTTGAGCCGCGAGTCAAATTCTTAAAAATAGAACCAGAGCGCTGCTTACGCCCATGTTTCATTGAAATCAATGGGGGCGTCTCGCGCTCTGCAAAAGTTACGTCTAGTGTAGCAGGCAGTGTCAATTCCAGTTATTTCAGGAAGTGTACTGAAATTCCAATTCTTTTCAATTACGAAAATGTTGAATTTAGTTTACTTTCTGAATTTACTGCAATTTTAATGGAATTGACCCCAACCCAGCAAGACCTGTTAGACATTTCAGGATAGAGATTACCATCTATTTAACACACAGCGATACTGGCGTGTCCGAAACCTTTCTTGCCTACTACTTACTAAAACTACTTACTGTGTAATAATCATACTCCATACTGTTTAGAGCGTACTGTTTAGTAAAAATGAATGCAGTAAGCAACAAATATCAACATACTAGGCTCACCCATCCTGAGAATGCATCATTTCAAGTGCAATTGCGTTGATTCCCGCTATTTGTTAATTTGGGTACAGCGCATCCCCTTGTCTCATTATCAGCTGTTGTCAAACACATGTGAGTGTAGAAAGACTGTTCTCTTCCTCAACAGTATGCAGCCAATTCTACTAGATGAAAGGCCGAAATGAGTATAGCATCCTGGCATTTAAAGCATACCTGAGTTTCGAAGTTTAACATACTATAAAACTTTCAATTGTCCGCATATACATAAAGTGCCTAATATTTAGAATGCAAGTATGGGTGTTCGGCCACTGTCTCTAGTACTACACTACCGGTTTCCCATTGTTGCTTCTTTCCATTTGTGTGTCATTTCTTTCCAGAGCCATCCCTCAGCTCAACTTGCTCTTCCATACATTCCTTTATTTTCATTCTTTTTTTCCCCCCATTCCCTTATCTGCTTCCTCCATATGGTAATGTTTAGATGGGCCCTGAAAGGCCCAAGTCCTTGTTTGACGAGGACTTTGATTGTTTTTCAACTAAACAGGTTTGTGAAATCAAATCTACATATTGATTTCTACCGCTCCCCCGCTAGATAATCTAAATGATAGCCCCTGACACACCCCGTAGAGAGTGACCCAGGTTTAGCATTTCTAGAGCTTAGTAATGAATCAAAATGGCTGTGGCCTTGTATCCCCCTCAGCAAGATCACACATGTACTGCTATTGTATTCGAGCATTATTTGATTTGAAGAGAAGTATTATTTATTGATCTACACCACGGTGATGTATTTGTATAATAACCTTGAAAACCGCTTTCTAGAATGTGGCCATAGTATTGCTAGTAGAGTTTACTAGCAGCTGTCATACTGTATCACTGGTCTGTTTACGAGGTTGTAGAACATTCAGGTAGAAATGTATTGTATAGAACAGTTATGATTGTCTGTCATGAGTCATGTAGAATAGGGAATGGTCGGCTCTGTTCGTTCCATTTCACTGAAAGAATCCACCCATGATAGATGCTCATACAGCCACAGCCTTAACATGAGAAGGTCCATTCAGTCTGTTAGCTCTTTGCATGGGGAAGCCTTCTGTGCCTGACAGACATGTTGAAATCACAGCCCTATCCACGTCATCTCTGTGAAGAGGACGAAATTGTCAGTCGTCCAGGCCTCACTCAATCCGTCAGCTCCGCAAACCGATTGACGCTATAGAGACAGACGGGGCTTATTGAGTAGTGGTTGAAGAATCTGACTGTACACCTCTGCACTCCCCCCTCCCGTTCTCCCTCCTACCACCATCTCCCCCGCACAGGCAGGCAGCTTTCACAAGTCAGGAATGAAAAGAACAACAAGTGCTCTCGTCAGTGGAGTCACGATTGAGAGGGAGATTAGATTAGTCATCTCTGCCACATCGGCTGTAACGAACGCGACTGCCCATTGAAGCAAATTTATTTGATATCAGAAAATCCCCTCTTATGACTTTGAAGCGCCCCTTTCTCCTAGCACTTTAAACCCTCCTTCACTGCTAGTTTTGTTTTCCTTCATTTCACTAATTTCTTTCCTCCGTCCACTTTCTCTCATTTTCACCTGCTGCCTCTCCATTGGTTAGCTTTTCGTAGAGAGGCCTTGTGAGGCCTTGTATGCTGACTTGCTTGCTAATGGGGTATTTTCCCCCAAGAAGGTTGGTGGCTCAGTGATGCTTACTGTAGCATTGATGTGTTTCTTAGTGGTGTCTATCAGACAAAGGTTCAAATAGTTGTCATTTTCTTTCAAAAACAAGCTCAATAACTACGCTTGATTGAGCTTGCCTGGCATAATGTACTGGGCCTAAAAGTGAAAATTCCTCACATCCAGCACTTCAGGCAGGCACAATCAAACGCATCAAAATGATTTGAAAGAAGTGAAGAAAAAAACTTTTGAGCCCAGGTCTGGTGTATATCGTGAAACTAGACTTTAGAACTCGTGAGTATGTTATTGACATTGCCTTGTTCATTCCACTTTCATAAAGGGGTATTAATGAATTCATTTGTATCAATCATGCAGATGTGAACTTAATATACCTATGAAATGTGATTTCCTGAATTTTTCTGATTCACACGTATTACTGATGCAAGTACTGTATGTGAACTGTGTCTTACTCTTGAACTCCACTCAACTCTCCGTCTCACTAGACCCCTCACCTGGTCAACCTGAACGAGGACCCACTGATGTCAGAATGTCTGCTGTATTACATCAAAGACGGGATCACAAGGTAACTCAGCGGAACACAGTAGGGAGAAGTTGCTCCATAGACACTGATCTTGGGTCACTTTTGCATTTTTCCCATCAATGGTTAAGGTGTTTGGGAGGCGAAGCTGATCCTAGGATAAACTTCACCCCGGAGCCAGAGGAGCACTGAAGCTTCACAGTGGAATGCTGTGTAGAAGCTACTGCAAAACATTTTAATCGAAGATTTTTTTAGTTCTCACATCTAACTTTTCCAGTCCCGTCCCTCCCCTATGTTTGGCATGAAAGGTGGCATGTCATCTGCCTTTGGTCACCAGCGTATTTGATTTGTCTCGAGTCAAATCGCTTACCTCTGGCTCTCCTTTCCCACACAGTAGTCTTCCTATAAAGTATAAAGTTACCTCAGTACCTGAGGTGACAATAATGAGTAACAGGAGCCTAGATGAAATGCCATGAAGCACCTCAGAGGAGGTAAAACCCTGTTATAAGCAAACATTTTAAGCCATAGCTTTTGGTTGTCACCTGCTAGTTAAAATGGTCGCCTGCTCTGACACTCAGTCACAAAATGTCCTCCCTCACTTGTGCCGACAGGGTGGGCCAGGCGGACACTGAGAGACGGCAGGACATCGTTCTGAGCGGAGCCCACATCAAAGAGGAGCACTGCATCTTCCGCAGCGAGCGGAACGCCAATGGAGACGGTGAGAGAAACCACGTTGGGCTTTGTCACTGTGAATCAGTGAAGCGTCGTGCTGCCAAGTGTCTGCATGGACTCAAGTGTGGCTGCATGAGGAGGTTTAGAAAATGTTTGTGGCCAGAAGATGGACATTACACCTCAGTTTCAGTAAATTCTTCTGGCAAATGATACTTCTGTATGTTTACAAATGGTTGTCTGATAAAATAAATAAACACCCTGGATCACTGAAGCACCTTGTAAAGAAGAGGCTGCCATTTCCTCACCAGGCCCAACCAATACCACTGTCAATATACTGTACCTATAATTTGTACCGCATTTGTCTTGTGTTGTATTTGTGTAGAATTTGGGCAGTCAGGCATTCATATTAGAAGCATTATTCAGATTTGTTGGTATAGGGATTAATACTGTTCCCTGTATTGATGTTTTTTTGTCTCCAGTGGTTGTCCTGATGGTGCCTTGTGAGGGATCGGAGACCTATGTCAACGGCAAGCGAGTTGGAGCGTCAGTGCAGCTTCGCTCAGGTGTGTATTCCCCACAGCTGCATATGCAGTTATATTTCATGAAGCGTTTTCAGGAATGTTCTCTTCATTTGCATGTCAATGTGAAGATCCTTCACTTTACATATTCTCCACTGATAGAAATAGACTGGAGAAGGTGTTGATGTGAATTGCTATTCAATGACAGGAATTCCTGAATCTCTTACTGCTTGGCTTTTGAGCTCAATGCCTGTTTTGTTTCGACCTTGCGCACTCCCTCTTGTCACAGGAAACCGTATCATCATGGGAAAGAACCACGTGTTTCGGTTCAACCATCCGGAGCAGGCGAGGGCCGAGAAGGAGGAGAAGGAGAAGGAGACCCCAACAGCAGAGACCCCAGTAGAGCCAGTGGACTGGACCTTTGCCCAAAGAGAGCTGCTGGAGAAGCAGGGCATTGACATGAAGCAAGAGATGGAGAAAAGGTATGTACAGGACCGAATACAGTCATGTTGATCTCATGGACTGTCAGTCCTGGCATACTTAGACTAAGCTATGACTTTGAGTGATTACGTTTCCCTAACTAGCCCCATCCCTTGTATTTGTACCAAACCACATGGCAGAACTGCCGTTGAGCTGAAACGCAGATACAGGATTGTGTCTTTAGAGGGGGGGGACTTTCAGAGGTGGATAGCTTCCGCTCACTGAGAGTTTGAGGCCTAAGGCGCAGTGGTTAAGGGCGCTGTACTGCAGCGCCAGCTGTGCCATCAGACTCCCTGGGTTCGCGCCCAGGCTCTGTCGTAACCGGCCGCGACCGGGAGGTCTGTGGGGCGACGCACAATTGGCCTAGTGTCGTCCGTGTTAGGGAGGGCTTGGTCGGTAGGGATGTCCTTGTCTCATCGCGCACCAGCGACTCCTGTGGCGGGCTGGGCGCAGTGCGCGCTAACCAAGGTTGCCAGGTGCACGGTGTACCTTCCGACACATTGGTGCGGCTGGCTTCCGGGTTGGATGCGCGCTGTGTTAAGAAGCAGTACGGCTGGCTGGGTTGTGTATCGGAGGACGCATGACTTTCAACCTTCGTCTCTCCCGAGCCCGTACGGGAGTTGTAGCGATGAGACAAGATGGTAGCTACTACAACAATTGGATACCACGAAATTGGGGAGAAAAAGGGCTAAAATTCAACAACAACAAAAAAGTTTGAGGTGGCGAAGCATGTTTTTGAATAATTGTGTATACAATAAGATTTAATTTGTGTGTTTCATTCATTCTAGATTGACTGAGATGGAGATCTTGTACAAAAAAGAGAAAGAGGAGGCGGACCAACTTCTGGAACAGCAGAGACTGGTAAGCCTTGAAACATTTAGCAAATTAACTTCTCTATAACCTGTAGATTAATTCATGTTTTTTTGTGGGGGGGCCACAAAATACCTGGTAGTTTTGTTTTTGTGTTGAGATTAAATTAAATGTGCTACAGGATACAACGTTATAGCATGGTTTTACTATAATAACCTTGTGGATAGTTCATTTTGATAGCTAGTTTTGTCATTCGACATTATTTTGCCCGCTTGCTCTGTTGAAGTCTGACTAGCACTAATTTCTCACTGCTGACACCTTTTGAGACACTTCTATTGTATGTGTGTGTGTGTGAGTGAAGGAGAGAAGCACTTACTTTTACTTAGCATGTCTGTTCCTCTTGCATGGGAGTGTGAATCCACTATCTGGTCTGAGATAGGGAAGAGCAAAGCCTTTGCCCCATGACTTCTGATTTCGACCAACTTGCTGAAACAATTTGATTCGGAGAGAATTATATTGCAAAGCATTTTTCCCTGTTCCAAATCTTATTATCTTATTTTCACTCCTGTGTCTTCTAGGTTTGAACTGAACCTTGCAAAACAGAATTTTTGTAAATTAATTGTTGGCTTTGTATTATTTTTTATTATGACCTCAATTCAAATGAATTGAATTAATCAAGTACCAACTCATTGGCTCAACAAAATTACAGTACAATTGCCAGTGATCTAGCTTTGGTAACGCTTTACTGCTTTTGCATGGTTCATGTTTTGTAGCATGTTTTCTTCACTTCCTTTCCCAGGCTAAGTTGCAGAGATATACAGTTAAACTGTTCAACGATGTGGCTACTGTGGAATGTCTTGGTTTAGACTTCTATTCTAGTTTTTTGCTGTTTTGTGTTGAGTTTCTATGCTCTTCAATGCAGTTGCTGATATGTACAATGCATTGTGATAACCAAGAGTCCTGCTGTAGTACTTTTTGAAGGCTAGCGACAATGTGGTTTCTCATTGACTTCTTTTGTCACTTCCTTATGCTAGCCTCACCTGTCTGTGCCTTTTGTAAAGCACACTGAGGACATAACTCAACTGAATTATCAGTGCTCGGGTTTTAATCAACGAATCACTAAGAATACTTTAATTCTCTGGTGGTTTGATGAGCATAACTACAAACGTATGATATTCAGACTCCTACTGCATACACGTATTTGTACACCTATTTCCAACCAATGTCTCTAGTCGCAGATACAGTCATCAACTTCCTGTTTTCTCTGGTTGTGATCTGTAATGTACTTTGTCTACCAAAATGAGAAACTGCATTTTCTTCCAACTAACGTCTTCCGTGAAGTGGATGCATTAACACTTAACCTCACTTCTGTCTGTCCTCTCTACTGGCTTTCCAATAAAACTGCAAGACTACTTTTGTCCTCTCAACCACTGCTAACACTAGAGCAACTCTAAAACCAACTCTAAATCTTCTTTCACGTGGACCTCGAATGAGGAAAGGCTACCAAAATGTGTCTGCCTTTTTTTGCATGCCTTTGTAGCATGTTTGGGATCCCGCTTTCAAGTGCCCATATCGTCAATTATGAAGAGGAAGTAGTACACAACAAATCAGATCAACACCTGTCCCCCTTTTTCTGTTCATATTCTGTATCTAATCATGATAGTCATGCTTTACGTTTACTTTTAATATCAATATGCAACATTGGGAATGATTTTGGCCTACCTGATCATACATGTTCCAAGTACCATTTTGTAGATAATGTATAAAATATTTCCCCATTTCAAAATATGAGAGCTCTCTGCAGAGGTTACTCCTGATGGTAACATCTGCAAAAGAGTGTTGTTCCAGCACTAGAACATGCATAGGAAAGTTACATCCAAGAAATAAGCAAAGCATTCTATATAAATCCATATAATTTTACACTAAAGAGCACAATTTTATAGGATTCTTCTGAATTCACTTATTAGCCTGAGGCCAGAACCAATGTGCAAACCAAGGTCTTAGATCTATAAAAAGAAAGTCAATGGAAGCCACTGTCAGTATTAGGTTTTTGTTTAAGCTGGTTTGTCCCTGAATTTGATGAATGATTTCTTCCTAGACTTATTTTTCTGGGCATGGAAAGTGCATGTCCTCCTCAATTTGTCATACATCTTGTATAATTATGATGTATGCGAAAGTTTGAGGGTGTTTTTAATCTGACCAAAAAGTATATTGTTTTACACTGAAAATGGTTAGAAAAACGTATGCAGATGTAGAAAATTAGTAATTATATAAATTTAAATCCTACCCAAAAACACCCCGTGGCAATAGAAGTTCCCATGTTGCATATTCATACTTGTATCCTTTCCTTTTTTTAAAAGCCATCCTTCCTCTTTTTGATTTCCCATTTTAATTTCTTCATTTTGTTGGGAACCTCTTTGGTTTGTTTCCTGTTTTGTTTTTTCAAGGATGGCGACTCTGATAGTGGCGATGACTCAGATAAGAGGTCTTGTGAGGAAAGCTGGAGACTGATCACCTCCCTGAGGGAAAAGCTGCCTCCTAGCAAGCTGCAGTCCATAGTCAGAAAGTGTGGCTTGCCCAGCAGTGGGAAGCGTCGGGAGCCTGTGAAAATGTACCAGGTTCCCCAGCACCGACGCATCACCAAGGATGCCAAGTGGGTCACCATCTCGGACCTGAAGATCCAGGCAGTGAAGGAGATCTGCTACGAGGTGGCCCTCAACGACTTCCGCCACACACGCCAGGAGATAGAGGCCCTGGCCATCGTCAAGATGAAGGAGCTGTGCGCCGCCTATGGCAAGAAGGACCCCAACGAGCGGGACTCGTGGCGGGCTGTGGCCAGGGACGTGTGGGACACGGTCGGGGTAGGCGACGAACGCATCGAGGATGTTCTCACCAACGGTAATGGGGGAAGAGGCGGAGGGGGAGCAGGTGTGGTGGCTGACCCCATGGATGACCTCAAGGTGCACATTGACAAGCTGGAGGACATTCTGCATGAGGTGAAGAAGCAGAACAACATGAAGGATGTGGAAATCCGTGCCCTCAGGAACAAGATGGTCAAGATGGAGAAAGTCCTGCCACTCATCACCCCAGAGTGTCAGACTTCCAGCCCGCCTACCACCAGCCCCCCTGCTAGCGCCCCCAGAACCCCTAGTCCTCGGGAGGGCCGACCCCTGGTGCAGGCCGAAGGGGAGGAGGGCGAACTGCAAACTGCGGGTGACGACTCCACCCTCCGCCGGGGCCATATGCGCTGGATGCGGCAGGAGCAGGTGCGCCTGAAGAGTCTCCAGCAGCAGGAGATCACCAAGCAGCTTCGCCGGCAGAGCGGCCCCCACCGCTTCATCCCGCCGGAGGACCGCAAGCTCCGCTTCCCGTTCCGAAGCAATCCCACGCACCGCAACTCCTGGAGTCCCGGCACCCACATCATCATCACCGACGAGCGGGTCATTGAGCTGAAGGTGCCAAAAGAGGCCTTTGAAGAGGAGGAGGGGGTGGGTCAGGTGCAGGCTGAGGAGGGGGGAGAGCCCGGAGAGAGAATAGCGACTCCTGTTATTCAAGCCACCTACCCCCAACAGCCGAGCCCCTCGCCGCAGCCACGCAGATGTAAAGACTTGGAGCAGGGCCCAAGCCAAGGCCAGGGCCAGAGACAAGGCCATAGAAACCACCAGCATCAGCAGTCCCATGAACGAAGCCGCAGCAACTCCTTCAACCACCGCCGAAATTCTGGTTCTATGGACCGCCGAAACAATGGTTCCATGGACCGCCGATCCTCCGGCTCCATGGAGTCCTTGCAGTACTCTGATAAGGGCAGGAAGCAGCAGCAGGCCTTCTACCAACCCCGGCACCACTACCAACACCAACAACCCCAACCACACCACCAACAGCCCTGCCACTACAACAGCATGCCCTATGGCGCCAACACCAACTTCACTAGTTACCAGAAATATCCACAAACTGACCAAGCCAACCATCAAAGCAATTTTCAGGCACCACCTCGAATGCGCAGGCAAATGTCTGCTCCTAATCTGAAGGATCTGAAGGCTAGCCGAGAGACGACAGTGTGAGATGGGGCTAGTGGGAATGAGGAATTCTGTACTTTGGTAGACAAACACATTACAGATCACAAAACCTCAGAATAATTGTCCACAGTGAGACAAACAGCTAGAACTGTTACTCTTTTTGCACTTGAACGGTGTGTTGGTTGATCCAAATTTCAATGGTATGTGTATAATGAAAGCACAATTGACCATTTCAATTGCATAATCTATCTATGCCCTTCCTCCTGTATCCGTTGTGCTGCACTGGTTGCTATTTCAACATATGCAAATGAGGAGAGCTGTTGTAAGGAATCAAAGCCAACACAAGATAATAGGACTTTTTGTGTCATCCATTTTAAATAATGATAAATCATCATACATTTTTTATTTGTTCAGACAAATGATTTTCATGGTTGATCATCTGCGTTTTACACTGTTTGCAGTTTTAGTTTTGGTTTATAATGAATGTTATTTTAGCTATTATGAAGATTAACCCTTGGCTAGGGGAAAACAGGGTTGTTTCTAAATCCTTAGTTCAAACCCTTTACCTTGGTGTCTACAAAGTGCCCAACATTTACAGTCAAACAGTATTTACTCTGTTCTTTACGAAACCCAACTCCAGGAAAAATAACAAACATTCTCACCCTTTTTATTTAATTTGGTACACTAACCAGATCTGCCAAGTGTACATTTACAATGTTTGTTATATCATTTCTGGACAGTAAGTGTTCTATCATAATTTACCATGTCACATTTGAAAGGTTTTTACATTGACCTGTTGTTATTATCGATATGGAAGTTAGCAGCTAATTAAGCTACACATCAAAGTGACTGTGTAATACAATATAATCTGTATGTCAATTAGATGATGCATTCATTGTGAATTAATTTACTGTGCACAACCAACACTTGACTGCCTTTTGAAAATGAATGAAGACTGATCGAATGGAATCAACGTGCCTTAATGATTCACTAACACGACATTAACATTGCTCTGCATTTACAATCTGGTATCAAAGACCTTCATTGCCTCGGTCTCCCTATAACTTTTTGATTCAGTTTTAACACTTGCCTACAGAACGCATACTAAATGAATACCTTAAATTGCCCTATACTTGTAACCACTAGTGCTGAAAATGTACCAAATTAACGAGATTGGGGAGACAATGCCTTATTATTCCTTTTGGCCACCATGAGTAAAACAATGTAAGCCTCTTGTCTTCATAGTTAGTGTAAATGAAAGGAAACAGGTATTTTTACTTAAGATATGCGACTGCCACCGTACATTGTATTTACAAAACTCAATTGCACTTCCTTAAGTCATGAAGAAGTTGTACTCTCAATCGTATTACAAAAAAGTGAGAGAATATGGACAGATCTGTCTTGTTTTCTTTTGTACTCTATTGTTTGAGATGTAGATGTTGATTTAATGAGATCTAGCGGAACATCATTCTGTTAAGACCAACTGCCACACATTGAGTTTAAAAGCTAGGGTCTTGCTTTTCCCATGGGATGTGTTCTATGTACAGTACTAAAACTGGTTGTGTCCCAAATGGCACTCTATTTCCTCCTTAGTGCACTACTTTTGATAATTGGAGTCTGTTCAAAAGTAGTGCACTATGTAGGGAATAGGGTGCCATTCGGTAAAGCGCCTGTGGATTCTGGGTAATGTATTAGATTGCCATTTATTTATTTCTGGTTCAGTGACTCAGATCCAGAAAATGCAGCTTCTTAGGGAGAGGATGTCCAACCAAGGGTTACCATGGTTTCAAAAGACTCACCCTCAACTTGGGAGTAACAGAAAGAATGAAAGTCTTTGCATATTGCATGTTTCAGGAGAAGCATCCATGTCCAATTTGGATTTGACTCGAACATGTGATTTCATAAATTCTACTGTTGTAAATACATGACACATTGAATGCCATTTCCATCTGTAAAGAATGGAATATGTACACATCTTGTTCGGTTTCCCACATTCCTCGTTCTTAAGGATTAGTTTAGCGATTAGAACACCGCCCTGAAACAATTTATCTGATACCATGCATTTATCTCTATCAATTACACTGTGTAAACGCTGTTGACAGACTTCAAATGAGATAATTATTGCCTCATGAGTTTGCCACTGATGCTGTTAGTCAACTCTTCACTTCTGAGTGATTTAAGTATTCTTATCTCCTATACCTTAATAGCTTACTTCGCTGCCTATCCCTGAAGAGAACCTTGTGATTTCCAAATGCAATGGCCAACACCGATCTCTAAATGACTTTCTTTAAAGAAAACATTTAATTCAGGATGCTTAGAGATTTGTGATATCCATTGGCCTATCTGAGCTACAGTATGTTATTGATAACTGTACATAACAGAATAATATAAAGTTCTCAAAATACTATTTACTCTACCTTTGTGTGTAACGCAAACCAAATGGCAAAAATCTATAGGACATTTTCTTCAACCGTTTGTTTTCTTTACATTTAAAAAGTGCTCTTGCTTCTATGACTATTTTGCATGCCTTCAAGTCAATGTTCCAATAAATAATGTTATTTAACGCATGCATCCGGTGCTGACAGCTTCTCAAAATATTACCTGGAGAGCTGGAAAAGTAGTCAATGAAATGGACAATGTACAGTTATATTGTTCTTTTTAAATATATGTTATGTTAGTGTCTGGTCAGTGTTGTTAGTCTATCTGAATATGATTATGAAGTGCCTCGATATGGCTGTGTATCAAGTTGTTGCCCCGTAAAAGGCTAGAACTTTGTGCAAAAAATATTGGAACTTCATTGTTCACAGGTTTTTATCAAGGATATAATACATATGTTTGTGTTGCTGGAGATCTATTTTCGAAGTATGACTGAAATAAAATGTTACAAATGCAGTTACAGATGCAGGCCTTTGCTTGGTGTTCAACTTGTTTACTTAAAATAATCTTACTGGTTTTCCCCCAAAAAAGCGATTGCTTGGTGTTCAACTAGTTTACTTAAATTAATCTTACTGGTTTTCCCAAAAAAAATCTAACATTTCTCAAAGGCCAAGCAGCCTCGTGTGAATTGATATTGAACATTTGGCTGTACGTTAAATAAGATCTGAGGGAGGGATCTCATGATACTCCGTATCAGCATACTATTAAGTATCATGGCATGAAAACAAAGCATGAAGAGGATTGAAATTGCTGAGGAATACAGTTGTACTGTTGGAAACAAGCAGCCTGGGGTTGTCATCCACACACAAGCTAGGTTTCCATCCAATTTGCGACAGATTCTCATGTGAATATTCTAAAATCAGTATAAACAAAATATGATATTTTTTTTCCCACCAAACAGACTTGTTGCCGAAACAAATCTGTGCGTGATTTAAGTATTGCCCACAAAATGTACTTTCTCGCTTAAATGTACATGTGCCGATTTAAAAATTCAATGCATTTTCAACTGATCGTTTTGTTGCAAACTGTTGAGTTAAATAGCAAATGTGCCTACTCTGATTTTGGTAAGTGCGCTCCAGCTACAGTTCGCAGTGTGAGTAGGCTGTGCCGCCAGGTATGCTAGTCTACATGATGAGATTATTATGGATACGAGCGAGAATATTTGTATTTGTCAAACGATAGACAAGCATCCATAATCATTTCACCAGAATAAGACCCTCTATTTATTTGGAAAACTGCACTTTCACCACCCTGTGCAGTTCATTATTGATTTAATCTGTAGCCTAATAAACTGCATGTTTTCCGGATTTGTAGTGGGAAGACCACACACAATATCATCGCGTGACACCAAGTTCACTTAGATATGAGGGTTGTTCTATCAATATTTGCGCATAAAGGCGTTTCCACCTCCATTTCTCACATATGACCTTTTACCGACGCGAAAAGATCCCACCATGTCGAACGAACAAATGATCTGACAGTATTTATAAAATTGTTCCCGAAACTTCCAGTTTCCACAACAGCTGTTGTGATTTTATTTTGTACGGTATGACTTTACTTGCATAAAAACTGTGGATGAAACCGTGGTTACTGTTATATAAAGCACATTCTATATGACCATATACTACTGTACGTTCCGTCTTGTTTGTGTTTTCGAGTATCAGAAAAACATTTAGCTTAATTAATCTAATGACCTCGGTAGTTCATAAATGAATGTCCACAACAGTTATCCATTTCTTGAACGATATGGTTAATTGACCCAGAACTCACACAGGCTACTGTTAAGACGTAGTTTACGCCAAATAAATCAACAACCAGTATCTTACCTCACTGCATTGTAAGAGTAGAGTAGTCATGATTTAGGCATACACAGTTCAGGCTCCAGTACTTGAATTGATGAAGGCTGATTTAAAAATATTTTTAAAAATGTTACTGTGGTTTATGTTTAGAATTCGAATTACATAGCATGATACATCACACAAAGGACTATAAATTGTCTTCATAATTAGAATACTACGTGTTAGCCATGCCCTGCTATTGCCACAAAATAGTGCTTTTTGGTTTGTTTTTACAAAATACACTAACTAGGTGCAGTCTAAAATAATGATATTCAAAAAAGTTTTTCCCAAAGAAAGTGAATTCATTCTATTAGACCTGAGGATAGTAATTGTTGCTTCAAACTTTAAGAAATTTACCTTTTAAACACCTTTAACTTGTGGTTTTCCAGGTGTTAACGGAAGTGAGAAATTTAGGTTTTTCACTTTAATCATTTTTATGTGATTGATATACTTTGAACATACCATCACCACATTTCCATCTTAACATACTGAACACCTTGACAGATAGTGTATTTAAAAAGTCTGATTTTTCATATGAAATCTTAGCATATCATACCTGCAATATAAGATTGAAGGGGGGATATAGTACATCCAAATAAGAGTAGTTTCCTGTTAAAGGTTTTAGAATTACTTGTATTACCAATTATATTTAAAAGTATTATCTTAATTGGAGAGACATTTTTTGTCTTTGTGTAGGTGGACTCAACATGGATAAAGATAATCTTTGAGACCCAAATGGCACCCTATTCCCTGTATAGTAGGGCTGGGATGATACATTTTTTGGGGGGGGGGGTGGTTCAGCTTTAATATTGCAGATAGAATGTGGCTTCCATCAATGTAATTGTCTGCATCATTTCCAATCCCCCATATATCATTTTTGGTAAATATATATACAGTACCAGTTAAAAGTTTGGGCACACCTACTCATTCAAGGGTTTTTCTTTATTTTCTACATTGTGTAATAATGAAGACCTTACAACTATGAAATGACATATGGAATCATGTAGTAACCAAAAAAAGTGTTAAACAAATGAAAATATATCTGAGATTTTTCAAAGTAGCCAACCTTTGCCTGAATGACAGCTTTGCACACTCTAGGCATTCTCTCAACCAGCCTCAACTGGAATGCTTTTCCAAAAGTCTTGAAGGAGTTTCCAAATATGCTGAGCAATTGTGGGCTGCTTTTCCTTCACACTGCGGTCCAACTCATCCAAAACCTCCTCTATTTGGTTGAGGTTGGTTGTTTGTGGAGGCCAGGTCATCTGATCCAGCACTCCATCTCTCCCCTTCTATAGAAATAGCCCTTACAATGCCTGGAGGGGTTTTGGGTCATTGTCCTCTTGAAAAACAGATGATAGTCCCACTAAGCGCAAACCAGATGGAATGGCGTATCGCTGCAGAATGCTGTGGTAGCCATGCTGGTTAAGTGTGCCTTGAATTCTAAATAAAGCACAGACAGTGTCACCAGCAACGCACCATCACACCTCCTCCTTCATGCTTCACAGTAGGAACCACACAAGCATCCGTTCACCTACTGTGTCTCACAAAGACATGACTGTTGGAACCAACAAATCTCAAATTTGGACTCATCAGACCAAAGGAGGTATTTCTATCGGTTACTTGAACTCTGTGAAGCATTTATTTGGGCTGAAATTTCAGAAGCTCGTAACTCAAATGAACTTATCCTCTGCAGCAGCGGTAACTCTGGGTCTTCCTTTCCTGTGGCGGTCCTCATGAGAGCCAGTTTCATCATGGTGCTTGATGGTTTTTGCGACTGCACATGAAGAAACTTTAAAAGTTCTTGACATTTTCCAGATTGACTGACCTTCAAGTCTTAAAGTAATGGACTGTCATTTCTCTTTGCTTATTTGAGATGTTCTTGCCATACTATGAACTTGGTCTTTTACCAAATAGGGCTATCTTCTGTATACCCTCCCTATTTTGTCACAACACAACTAATTGGCTCAAATGCATTAAGAAGGAAAGAAATTCCACAAATGAACTTTTAAATAGGCACACCTGCTAATTGAAATTCATTCCAGGTGTCTACCTCATGAAGCTGGTTGAGAGAATGCAAAGAGTGTGCAAAGCTGTCAAGGCAATGGGTAGCTACTTTGAAGAATCTCAAATGCATAAAATATATTTGGATTTGTACAACACTTTTTTTATAGTTACTACATGATTCCATGTGTTATTTCATAGTTTTAATGTCTTCTATTCTACAATGTAGAAAATAGTAGAACATTTAATTAAAACCCTTGAATGAGTAGGTACATACATACATGCTGTAGCACGCAAAATATTACGTATTTTATTTATTTTATTTCACCTTTATTTAACCAGGTAGGCAAGTTGAGAACAAGTTCTCATTTACAATTGCGACCTGGCCAAGATAAAGCAAAGCAGTTCGACATACAACGACACAGAGTTACACATGGAGTAAAACAAACATACAGTCAATAATACAGTATAAACAAGTCTATATACAATGTGAGCAAATGATGTGAGAAGGGAGGTAAAGGCAAAAAAGGCCATGGTGGCAAAGTAAATACAATATAGCAAGTAAAACACTGGAATGGTAGTTTTGCAATGGAATAATGTGCAAAGTAGAAATAAAAATAATGGGGTGCAAAGGAGCAAAATAAATTAATTAAATACAGTAGGGAAAGAGGTACAGTGCCTTGCGAAAGTATTCGGCCCCCTTGAACTTTGCGACCTATTGCCACATTTCAGGCTTCAAACATAAAGATATAAAACTATTTTTTTGTGAAGAATCAACAAGTGGGACACAATCATGAAGTGGAACGACATTTATTGGATATTTAACTTTTTTAACAAATCAAAAATCGAAAAATTGGGCGTGCAAAATTATTCAGCCCCCTTAAGTTAATACTTTGTAGCGCCACCTTTTGCTGAGATTACAGCTGTAAGTCGCTTGGGCTATGTCTCTATCAGTTTTGCATATCGAGAGACTGAATTTTTTTCCATTCCTCCTTGCAAAACAGCTCGAGCTCAGTGAGGTTGGATGGAGAGCATTTGTGAACAGCAGTTTTCAGTTCTTTCCACAGATTCTCGATTGGATTCAGGTCTGGACTTTGACTTGGCCATTCTAACACCTGGATATGTTTATTTTTTAACCATTCCATTGTAGATTTTGCTTTATTTTTTGGATCATTGTCTTGTTGGAAGACAAATCTCCGTCCCAGTCTCAGGTCTTTTGCAGACTCCATCAGGTTTTCTTCCAGAATGGTCCTGTATTTGGCTCCATCCATCTTCCCATCAATTTTAACCATCTTCCCTGTCCCTGTTGAAGAAAAGCAGGCCCAAACCATGATGCTGCCACCACCATGTTTGACAGTGGGGATGATTTGTTCAGGGTGATGAGCTGTGTTGCTTTTACGCCAAACATAACGTTTGCATTGTTGCCAAAAAGTTCAATTTTGGTTTCATCTGACCAGAGCACCTTCTTCCACATGTTTGGTGTGTCTCCCAGGTGGCTTGTGGCAAACTTTAAACAACACTTTTTATGGATATCTTTAAGAAATGGCTTTCTTCTTGCCACTCTTCCATAAAGGCCAGATTTGTGCAATATACGACTGATTGTTGTCCTATGGACAGAGTCTCCCACCTCAGCTGTAGATCTCTGCAGTTCATCCAGAGTGATCATGGGCCTCTTGGCTGCATCTCTGATCAGTCTTCTCCTTGTATGAGCTGAAAGTTTAGAGGGACGGCCAGGTCTTGGTAGATTTGCAGTGGTCTGATACTCCTTCCATTTCAATATTATCGCTTGCACAGTGCTCCTTGGGATGTTTAAAAGCTTGGGAAATCTTTTTTGTATCCAAATCCAGCTTTAAACTTCTTCACAACAGTATCTCGGACCTGCCTGGTGTGTTCCTTGTTCTTCATGATGCTCTCTGCGCTTTTAACGGACCTCTGAGACTATCACAGTGCAGGTGCATTTATACGGAGACTTGATTACACACAGGTGGATTGTATTTATCATCATTAGTCATTTAGGTCAACATTGGATCATTCAGAGATCCTCACTGAACTTCTGGAGAGAGTTTGCTGCACTGAAAGTAAAGGGGCTGAATAATTTTGCACGCCCAATTTTTCCGTTTTTGATTTGTTAAAAAGTTTGAAATATCCAATAAATGTCGTTCCACTTCATGATTGTGTCCCACTTGTTGTTGATTCTTCACAAAAAAATACAGTTTTATATCTCTATGTTTGAAGCCTGAAATGCGGCAAAAGGTCGCAAAGTTCAAGGGGGCCGAATACTTTCGCAAGGCACTGTAGTTGTTTGGGCTAAATTATAGGTGGGCTATGTACAGGTGCAGTAATCTGTGAGCTGCGCTGACAGTTGGTGCTTAAAGCTAGTGAGGGAGATGAGTGTTTCCAGTTTCAGAGATTTTTGTAGTTCGTTCCAGTCATTGGCAGCAGAGAACTGGAAGGAGAGGCGGCCAAAGAAAGAATTGGTTTTGGGGGTGACTAGAGAGATATACCTGCTGGAGCGTGTGCTTCAGGTGGGAGATGCTATGGTGACCAGCGAGCTACGGGGGGTCTTGTAGATGACATGGAGCCAGTGGGTTTGGCGACGAGTATGAAGCGAGGGCCAGCCAACGAGACCGTACAGGTCGCAATGGTGGGTAGTATATGGGGCTTTGGTGACAAAACGGATTGCACTGTGATAGACTGCATCCAATTTGTTGAGTAGGGTATTGGAGGCTATTTTGTAAATGACATTGCCAAAGTCGAGGATTGGTAGGATGGTCAGTTTTACAAGGTTATGTTTGGCAGCATGAGTGAAGGATGCTTTGTTGCGAAATAGGAAACCAATTCTAGAGCTGGTTTTTAAAGGACTAAAGAGTTTGGTCTTCATGTTTTCATTACAGTATAACATCCAACATTGAGTCTGTGTCTGCCTATTGGTGGGTAGTGCAGAGGGTGTGTGTGTGTGATATGAAAGGCGACATTGTTCCCCAGAAGACACTGAACAAAAAGCATGATGTCATCGGGACAACTGTCTCCTGCATGAACGACACCCCTCATTGGATGACATTAGGCACCGTTTCAACCAACCTCTCCAAACTACCAACCTCTTAGATACTTTAATGAATCAGTTTGAGTGTAAAATGAATGTTCTTTCAATTGTCACTTTGTGTTAGCATTACAGTTGCTAGGTTAGACGATGAAATGGTTATGAATATGAAATGTATCTCATGAAAATCGACGGTGTGACTCAAGCTTACCCCTCTCATCCCTTTTCCCCATTAGCCTGGTTCACACGAAGGGCTAAACCAAGCAGACAAGGACCGAGCTGGCCTGGTTGGGTATCAACCATAGTTGCTGGAAAATATAATGCGAAAAGGAAACATTTGAGCCAGCATAATTTGTTTGGTCCTATAGGGTGAATCGGGCAACCATCTGTCTTGATCCCCGCAAGACATGCTAGCTCTGTCATGGTTGTGGTGTTGTTGTCAATGATGGTGGTGGGGGTTTGGCCCACCTTCTGTCCTCCCTTCCTGTCTGTCCATTGGCTGACGGGCGGTGTCCGTTCTCTCCTCTCTGCCCTCTGCCGTACTGTGCAGGTCTATGAGAGCAAGTTGCAGGAACTTCAGAAACAGGTGGAGACCTGTTCACTGGCTGTGGAAACACCCGATGAAGAGGAAGATGAAGAGGAGGAAGAGGAGGGTGCGTTCTTCTTTCAATCATGGAATAGAACAAGGAATAGAATTTCGCTACTGTTCATGAACCAGGGACCATATTCATCAAGCATCTCAGAGTAGGAGTGCTGATCTAGCAAGAGGTCTCTCCTGTCCATGTGATTTTGTGCATTTGAACTCTGAGATTCTTCATGAATACAGGCCCAAAAAGCCATTTAAATGAGTTAAATTTAACTTTTCTAATGTGGCCCTGTACTGCACCTGTGTGTGTTCTTTTCATGAGCAAAATGTGTGTTGTCATGTTGACTGCCCATAGAAATCACCCACTCATCAGAAAAGATTGATCAAGGTAACTGAACTCCAAGTAAAACAGTCTTTTGACTAATGATGAAACATTCCAGTCTTCCTAACCAGCACAACCACATACATTTACTAGTGTCCAAAACAACCCCCCAACATTGAACCCATGAACAATACTTAACGTGTGTGTGTGTGCGTGTGTACGTAGAGTTGTGTGTGTCTGTGTGTGTGCATGTCTCTGTGTGTGTGTCTCTTGTGTAGACTTGAATATATTTGCCACTCTTTGACAATATCCCCGATCCCTGCAGTGCCCTGGACACAGCATGAGTTTGAGCTAGCGCAGTGGGCCTTCAGAAAATGGCGGTACCATCAGTTCACCTCGCTCCGCGACCAGCTGTGGGGCAATGCGGTCTACCTAAAGGAGGCCAACGCCATCAGTGTCGAACTAAAGAAGAAGGTAACTATTGTCACAGTATACACTCCAATTCAGTTTAAAAACCCTATTTAAACTCTTAATAATAATATTGAATATTGAGAAATATTATTATATTCTGAACAAAATTCTATCAAATTTGGTCCGGTTCCTGAAACGCATGTCCATTGGTGTTGGGAGATGTTCGCATACACACCTAGTTTCAAAATATCTGAGGCAATGGCTGCATAGCAATAGTTTTAAGTAGCTTCTTCTCCCTGTCTCCTCTCTATGTACTCTGCATTTATGTGAAAACGCAGGATAGGTGAAAGTGGTAGATGAGTGCTGATCCGCTGAGCACAATGTCAATGTACACCATAGAAATAGAATTACTAGAATGGGAATCCCAATTCAAGTCAATGTCATATTTACAGTACCAGTCAAGTTTGGACACACCTACCCATTCAGGGGGATTTCTACATTGTAGAATAATAGTGAAGACATCAAAACTATGAAATAACACAGAATAATGTAGTAACCAAAAAAGGGTTAAACAAATCAAAATACATTTTAGATTCTTCGAAGTAGCCACCCTTTTCTTTGTTACAGCTTTGCACACTCTTGGCATTCTCTCAACCAGCTTCACCTGGAATGCTTTTCTAACCGTCTTGAAGGAGTTCCCACATATGCTGAGCACTTGTTGGCTGATTTTCCTTCACTCTGCGTCCAACTCATCCCAAACCGTCTCAATTAGGTTGAGGTCGGACGATTGTGGAGGCCAGGTCATCCAATGCAGCACTTCTTGGTCAAATAGCCCTTACACAGCCTGGAGGTGTGTTTTGGGTCATTGTCCTGTTGGAAAAACAAATGATTGTCCCACTAAGCGTAAACCAGATGGATGGAGTATCGCTGCAGAATGCTGTGGTAGCCATGCTGGTTAAGTGTCCCTTTAATTCTAAATAAAGCACAGACGGTGTCACCAGCAAAGCACACCATCACACCACCACCTCCATGCTTCACGGTGGGAACCACACATGCAGAGATCATCCGTTCACCTACTCTCAGTCTCACATAGACACGGCGGTTAGAACAAAAAATCTCACATTTGGACTCATCAGACCAAAAGCCAGATTTCCACTGGTCTAATATCCATTGCTCGTGTTTCTTGGCCCAAGCAAGTCGTCTTCTTATTGGTGTCCTTTAGTAGTGGTTACTTTGCAGCAATTCGACCATGAAGGCATGATTAACGCAGTCTCCTTTGAACAGTTGATGTTGTCTGTTGTTTTAACTCTGATGCATTTATTTGGTACACAATCTGAGGTGCAGTTAACTCTAATGAACTTATTCTCCGCAGCAGAGGTAACTCTGGGTCTTCCTTTCCTGTGGAGGTCCTCATGAGAGCCATTTTCATCATCGCACTTGATAGTTTTTGCAACTGCATTTGAATATTCTTTCAAAGTTCTTGACATTTTCTGGATTGACTGACCTTCATGCCTTAAAGTAATGATGGACTGTAATTTATCTTTGCTTATTTGAGCTGTTCTTGCCATAATATGGACTTGGTATTTTACCAAATAGGGCTATCTTCTGTATACCAACCCTACCTTGTCACAACACAACCGATTGGCTCAAACACATTAAGAAGGAAAGAAATTCCACAAATTAACAAGGAACACCTGTTAATTTAAATGCATTCCAGGTGACTTCCTGATGAAGCTGGTTGAGAGAATGCCAAGCGTGTGCAAAGCTGTCAAGGCAAAGGGTGGCTACTTTGAAGAATCTCAAATATAAATTAATAAATTTTGATAACACTTTTTTGGTTACTACATCATTCCATATGTGTTATTTCATGGTGTTGATATCTTCACTATTATTATACAATGTATAACATTTTATAAAGATTGAAAAACTCTTGAATGAGTAGGTGTTCTAAAACTTGTGACTGGTACTGTACATGAGATGATGTCACAGGGAAGGACATCACAATGTTTCAAATTACTCACGTTTTATGAGTATCAATCAATCGCAACAATACATTCCATGAAGAGGATAGGAGGAGAAAATGCTGAACACAACCCTTCAAATTATGGATGTTGATCTTTGAGATGGTATGCGCCCCAAATGGACCCTATTCCTTTTATCGTGCACTACTGTTGACCAGAGCTCCCTGGTCAAAAGAAAAGCACAATAAAAGGAAATAGGGTGCCAGTTGGGACGCAAATATGGAATCTGAGAAGCCTGCGGTCACCGTACTGTTGCCGGTCTGTATAGCGAGTCCCAAATGGCTCCTTACATAGTGCACTACTTTTGACCCCTAGTAGTGAACTATATAGGGAAGTGGGTACCATTTGGGGGGGGGACACATGGTCTTCCTGATCTAGAGGAGCTTGTGATTTCCATTCTGAGTATAGACATGTCAGGTTGTAGGAGCAGGCTCGTGGAGGGGAAAGGACTTTCAGGTTTCCTACTGCTCTTTATTTATCACAAGCTTCTACTCTCCTATTATTTATGCCCTTTGGCATTCTTTTCTTGAACATATTACCTCAGGCAGGACTCCACCCCCTCCTTCCTTTTTGACCTCTCCTTCTCCACCTCGCCCATCTTTCAGGTGCAGTTCCAGTTCGTATTGCTGACGGACACCCTGTACTCACCACTTCCCCCGGAGCTTTCGCCCCCCGAGCTGGAGAAGGAGCGCGACTCACGCCCGTTCCCCCGCACCGTGGTGGCTGTTGAGATACAGGACCTGAAGAATGGCGCCACGCACTACTGGTCCCTGGAGAAGCTTAAGTAAGACCCTGGGTCATGTTCATTAGGGCACACTGTAGCAAAATCGTTTTGCAACAGAAAATTAAAATGAGTGTTTCTTATTGGGCAATTCTAGGTAGTCTCTCCATTTTCTTCCATTTAGTCCCTAATGAACACAAACAACCCTGGTCTCCTAAAGTAGTAAATTATTTGATTCTGGGGTCAATCCTGGGTCAGCTACAGTCATTTTAGCAAAGGGGGTTGAAATTCAGTTTAAAAACTGGAAATTGCCCATTACTTTGGATGTTAAGATGATCAATTACACAGGTTTCAATTCACTTTCCTGCATTGAGTTGATTTGGATTCATATGATATTGCCACAGCTTACCTTGATTTTCATGCCCACTTATGATATCCGTGATGCCATCCCTCTTTGCATTCTTAAGGGAGGTGTATGGTAAAGGGTACAGGGCCTATATTCACAACGCTCGCTGATCTAGGATCAAGTCACACCTGTCCATATACTATTCATTGGTATCTAAAACGCAAAAGTGATCCTAGATCAGCACTCCAGTTATATTGGTGCTGTATCTGATAAACTAAAGTGTATGTGCATTGATTTTAACCTGACTCAATTGATCTCAAAACCCACGATTATAAATGTGAAAATAACCCCCATAATGTTTTTGCATATGGAATTAGTTTTTGCATTTGTCAGAGATCATTGTCCCATAGTATGTATTAGAGATACCAAACTGCAAAAAAATGGATCCCTGTTTAAATAAGAATATAAACTTTTTTAAATGTTCTCCTCGGGTTTGTACACAACTTGTTACGCACTTATTTAGGGTCTCCTGTATTCAAGGGCCTGAGTTGAGTTGGCTCTAAAATGTTTGTCCTCCATTTTTGATTGCAGAATCATTAACCCATATTTTTTACCTGACGATTATATCTGATACTATCCCCAAGGTTTGGAAGGTGGCCCATGTACTACCCCTTCAAAGGTGGTGACTCTTTGTGACCTAAATAACTATCGCCCTATTACAAAACGTTCTTGCCGAGCTAAAATGTTAGAATCCTTGATTAATTCTCAGCTAAGGTCTTATCTTTGAAATGTATCAGTCGAATTTTAGACCAGGTCACAGCGTCTCTGCTGCTTCACTTGTTATAAATGATGTTGTAAATTGTAAGGCAACATTGTGCTGCCCTTTTCATTAACCTGTCAAAGGCCTTCGATACTGTGGATCACTCTACTAATTCAAAGGTAGTCCATTGGTAAAAAATCTGTCTGACAATCAGCACACAATAGAGCAGGACACAATAGAGCAGGACACAATAGAGCGCATAAAAATAACTTTAAGCATATGTACTTTGGATGGTGCCCACATTGATCGTGTCCTGAACTACAAATATCTGATCATCTGGATAGACGAAAAGCTGTCTTTTAAAAAGCATATTGAAGAGTTAGTTTTGAAGCTGAGAATTGCCTCCCGAGTGGTGCAGTAGTCTAAGGCACTGTATCGCAGTGCTTGAGGCGTCACAACAGACCCAGGTTCGATCCCGGGCTGGGACGCAGCCCGGAGACCGGGAGACCCATGAGGCGGCGCCCAGTGTCGTTCGGGGAGGGTTTGGCCGGCCGGGATGTCCTTGTCCCTTCGCGCTGTTGCGTGGCGTGCTGGGCGCATGCACTCTGACACGGTCGCCAGTTGGAAGGTTTTTTTTTCCCCCGACACTTTGGAGCTGGCTTCTGGGTCAAGCGAGCAGTGTCAAGAAGCTGTGCGGGCTTGGCAGGGTCGTGTTTTCGGAGGATGCATGGCTCTCGACCTTTGCCTCTCCCGAGTCCGTATGGGAGTTGCAGCGATGGGACAAGACTAAATACTAATTGGATATCACGAAATTGGGGAGAAAAATTGATTAAAATGTAAAATAAAGAAGCTGAGAATTTAAAATGGCCTCCTATAGAAGAAAGCTGAGACTATGGCGACATGTTCTATATATGAACGCAGCTGCCACTTCATTAAAGCCGTTCGCTGCATTTTACCATAGCGCTCTTCGTTTTATTACGGGCGACTAGTTTAGTACACGACTGCATTCTCTACCAGAAGGTTGTTTGGCCCTCTGATGTAACCTAAGTCTATATTTATTAGATGTATTGGGTGAAAGAGACCTTGGTCTTAACATGACTCGTTGACAAAATAACGGTTAAAAAGTTAGAATAATAATGAACTGTTCACACTACTTGGCTAAGCAGAACTGAGCCAAGCTTTAACGCGTTGGCCTGGTTTCACATTCGTATACCATAGTTGCTGCTGTGGACCGTGCTGGAAAGGAAAAGGTGGAGAGAAAATATCCACGGCAGTTCAGTACTGTTCAGGTTGGCACAATAGGGTGATGGGAAAACAGTATCAGTGGAATGAAGCGAAACTGTGGTCTAAGTGGAACTCTGATGTGATTTGCAGGCAGAGGCTGGACCAGATGAGAGAGATGTACGACCGCGCCGGGGAAATGGCTTCCTCCAATCAGGACGACAACGAGGGGGCTTTGACTGGAAATGACCCCTTCTATGACCGCTTTCATTGGTTCAAATTGGTGGGGAGGTACGTACGACACAACACTGGCTCAAACAATTCCTTTGTTCAATTTTTCTTGTTAGGCTTCTATTTGTCACTTCTGCTGTCTTTGGTTGGGTATTTTAGATGTAAAAGAGTTGCTTTATGGAGTCAAAATCAAAGCGGTTGGTTTTGTTATGTGGACGGATACCCTCAGCTGTTTTGAGGAGCTTTCATGAATCATTCATGAAATGGAATCCATTTACACTTCTGCGATTCCATTATTCATTTTTATGTCTGTGCTGTTGGATTGTTTCATTTTCTGTCCTTATAGCCTCATGTTTTAATTATTTCACATCTTTCAATAAGCACGTTTCATTTGTTTTATGTTGATAGCGGACATTCTGTGCCCTTATGATGTGGTTTTGGTTTTTTTGGACCCTTACAGCATTTCACTTTTCATTTGTTATTTTCATTTGGTGATTTTATTTATTTTTCTTTAATTTTATCAATGTCATTTCATGTATACAGTATGTCCTTGTTTTGTTACTAACCACTATGTCTACGCCTTGTGTTTTTGTACAAAAACAATTGTTGTAACAATTCTGTTTGTGTTTCCTGTGATGTAGTGTTTCAGTTAAATAAGACTAGTACTAGTCGTAAAGTTAACACTAGACTACTAACAAATGTAAGTAAGCTTTTGTTCTTATAATTCAAATGCTGTTTCTCTTGTTCACATAACTTTATCAATATGGACAGTGTCAACAATATATATTTTAGCAATTTGCTCTGATCCAGAGCAAATTACAGTAGTGACTGAATACATGTAACTTTTTCGTACTGGTCTCAAACCCACAACCCTGTCGTTGCTAGCGACGTGCTCTACCAAATGAGACCAGTGTATCCCTCTCCAACTGTGCACCATGACAGACTTTAACCTTCAAGTCAGTCTTTCACATTACAGTACAATCTACTCAAGCCAAACTATAACTCTCTCCATTGTTAACTTCACTTGGCTGCTTGCCTCCCTGCATCCCATCACCCTCCCGGCCCTCCCCTTGTACCCTTCCCTCCACCTTAGCTCCCCCATCTTCCATGGCTGCGTCAACGAGCAGCGGCTGGCCGACCGCACGCCCTCACCCACCTTCTCCACGGCCGACTCAGACATCACAGAGCTGGCGGACGAGCGACAGAGCGAGATGTCGGACTACTTGGATGACGAGGCGTTCGTTGACGACACCAGCTCAGACGCTGGCACCGAGGAGGGCTCGGATATCTTCAGCGACGGCCAGGATCCCTTCTACGACCGCTCCCCCTGGTTCATACTGGTGGGAAGGTTGGTGACCACCCATGATGATGATGATGATGATGATGATGATCTGAACCACCATGTCAGTCATTTTGTGACCGTGTCACATGTGACATTTACACAGGCTCTGGGAGAGGGGGTGGGGGAGAAGAGTGCTGGCTCATTTCACTCAGGGGCAAATACTAACTTAAACTTAAATTCAATGTTCACTTAGTCCACATACAGTGAGCTCCAAGTATTGAAACAGTACATATTTTGTTTGTTTTGGCTCTGTACTCCAGCACTTTGGATTTGAAATGATACAATGACTTACAGACGCACAAATATCATACTCCCCCAAAAATGCTAACCTTCTGTTATTGAGAGGTTTGCATGTCTTGGGGGTATAATATTTGTGCAACTGTACATTTCTTGCTCATCATTATTCACTATTCATTCAGTATTATCCGTAGTTAATGTAGAAGGGTTCATGGCACATATTATATTCTTATTTATCATAAAAGTGACTCAAATGGCGCAGTACATTATTTACCATTAATTTCTATTGGGCACAAAATAATCTGGAACAACCAAAACAAACAGCAAATGCATCCAACACATTTGGAGTCACAAGCTTGATGTAGTCATTGCGTGCTATGAATATGGGATCAAATACTTAACTTTTTACTACTTTGATACAAATATAAGTGAATAAGTCCCAATAATTTTGGTCCCCTAAAATGTCAAATTAAATCTGACAGTCTGCACTTTAACGTCATTGTATCACTTCCAATCCAAAGTGCTGGAGTACAGAGCCAAAACCACAAATGTGTCACTGTCCCAATACATTTGGAGCTCACTATAAGTAGAGTTTTCACTTAGTCATGCATTGATTCCCCATAAGGGGGGTGTGTGATAGTTAGCGCTGTGAAGTGTAGCTTTGGAGGTACTAAAGGCGTCTTCTCATTATTTGGCTACCATATACGATTTATAGGGCTGATGATATAATTGAAACGTATTCCCACCCATCAAAATTATCTTGTGTGCTGAGTAGTCCACTTACACCTCAAACTGTTGGGTTTCAAATGTCTCATTCATTGAATTGAGTGCTCTGAACTAAGTGTTTGTGAGGTTTAATTTATTTTCAGGCCAAGGAGGTTTTAGTTTGACACAACCTATAAAGCATAGAAACAAGTTATCACTTATTCATACTGTGAGTCTCTAACATCCCCTCAGTGTCAATGATGCAAGGATATCTGAGACATGTCTCCTCAGTTGCATCCCAAATGGCATCCTATTCTCTATAAAGTGCACTACTGTCTTTATTGCTGATTTGTTAGTGTGTAGGGAATAGGGTGCCATTTGGGACCTAACCCTTTTCTATGTATTGCATTCTGCAAGATGGTAGACTGAAAAGAAGCATAATGTGTCACACTGCTATGGAGCAGTGTCTTATTTGTAAGGCCTCATTTAGAATGAAGGCAGGCAGAGTAGAATATTCTAGAATTAGAATAGAGCCAGCACCGTCATCCTCCAGGCGTGTTGTTTCATCTGTAGATATAGAATGTCATTCTATGACATTCTATTTCTATGGCTTAATACCGCTCCGCTCCAGATGCCACCATTTTCTGCTCCCGGGTGAAGTTTCCACTATGTACAGATCTAGGATTAGCTTTCCCTCCCCCAATCCTCATTAGCGGAGAAAATGCTAAACTGACCCAGTATACAGTAGGGGTGACTTCACCCTACAACTCATCTCTTTTTGTTGTATCTGTAGTGGTTAATTCATTGTCTATTTGTTTTGGTGTTTATTTTTCATGACCTTATTTTATTATTTTTTTTATTTGAATTGTATTTTGCTTTGCTTTCTTTTCAATGTCCGTAGTCATATTTGTTAACAGCATACAGTACCAGTCAGAAGTTTGGACACACCTACTCATTCAAGGGTTTTTCTTTATTCTTTACTATTTGCTACATTGTAGAATAATAGTGAAAAATGAAAGAAAAACCCTTGAATGAGTGAGTAGGTGTGTCCAAACTTCTGACTGGTACTGTATGTGTGATACAATGGCAATGATTTCAATTATCCATATAATAACAATCATGACGTTAATAATTGTAGGAGTGGAGGTGATACTGATTTGAAATTCACATGAATGATATCAAGTAAATAACCTTAGTGGTAAAAAAAAATACGACACATATGTATTTATAGTACATCTGAATCAACTCCGTTTGTATTTCAGATGTCATAGCCACCGCATCTAGTCTGTCTGCATCCCAAATGGCACCCTGTTCTCTATATAGTGCACTACTTTTGACCAGTGCCCATAGGGATCAAAATTTGTGCGCTATGTAGGCAACAGAGTGCCATTTGGGATCCAGACTCTGAGTCAGACGGCAGATCGATGCAGGCCCAGCCAGTCTGTCCTGTTAACAGCCCTACCTGCGTCATCATGACTAAAGATATTTGAGATATATTTCTCCTCTCTCCTTTGCCTCAGCATTGAGTTCTCCTGCACAGGGAGGGGGAGAGTTAGGGCAACGGGGGCGCTGCAAATCAACCCCCACAAAGCAACAACACGTCAATGTGTGACTAAAGCCCGTCGACATAACAAGCGAGTCGGCTCTGACTGCTGCATTTCAATTTAGCTAGTATTGCTATTTTACCATTCAACAACATGGCTGAAAGAGATTGTTTTTATTTTTGCTGCAATATCAGTTGTCTATCATTTTAGCAGTTTGTCTATTTTTGTGTTTGTCTATTCTGAAATATATCTTAATTTGTGATAGAATGCATTTCTGAGTTTACTATAAGGTCGCATCCCAAATGGCACCCCTTTTCCCTATACAATGCCCTACTTTTGACAAGGTCCCATAGTGCACTACTTGTGACCAGAGCCCTATGTAGTAAATAGGGTGCCATTTGGAACATGACCTCAATCACTTCAGTGATCATCTGATGATTGTATCTAAAAGTGTGCCTCTCGGCCTTGCACAAATGTCAATTGAGTCATAGTGATTGGCTATTGGCTCATTAGATCTCATATTACACCCCTTCCATGTGACTAGGATGTATTGTCATGACGCAGATGGCTCAAGCTTAACTTCTTTAGGGCCTTCTGTACTGTCATTGAGTTATGGTCAAATTTATTTAAATACCTATTAATTCATTAAGGGTTCAACCCTAACTTCCGCTTCAGTAAAATGTTCACTTAGTTTAGTTTCTTGACCAGTGGATGTTAGGAATGCCTCTAAAAGACAATTGAAGAGCTACCTACATAAGGACTCCATAACATTGTATATTTATAACCCATAGATACAGCACTCATAAGCAGTATACGGTTTACTGATGCAGTATGTTATGTGCTATGAACTTCTTATGAACCCTTTAACTAAATGTTACCGCATTCAAATTAAGAAAGTAATGAAATATCCGCGTCACCTTTCTTTATTGACAAATATAAATTCATTTGACCAAGCCTTGTGAGTCAAAAGCAGACCCCAATTGGGGCTTGTAGGGTTAGATCCTCACCTCTCTCCCCCCTCCTTCCCCCATAGAGCCTTTGTGTACCTGAGCAACCTGCTCTACCCCGTGCCCCTGGTCCATCGTGTCGCCATAGTGACGGAGAAGGGCGATGTGCGTGGTTTCCTGCGTGTCGGTGTCCAAGCCATCGCTGGTACGTACTGCTCCATCTCTCTTTATTTCTCTCTACACACACCCTCTTTGACAAGATTCAGACCTGGGCCTGTATTCACAGTGTCTCAGAGGAGGAGTGCTGATCTAGGATTAGGTCCCCCTGTCCATTATCTAAATGGCAAACTTATCCTAGATCAGCACTCCTACTCTGAGTCTCATTGTGATTAGTATTAGTATCTAATATACTGTCACATAATTGTCCAATCCTGCTCCTTGAGTATGTATCCAGGTAGAATGTAACAATGTGTGTACAAAATGCGACAAGGCACCCTAATCACAGACCACATTCACTAAAATCACAACAAAACTATTTTATACAAGAAAATACCAGATCTAACTCTACAATGAATCAGAATGACTGGAAGAAATGTTGAAAGGTCCTCGGTTTTCTTGCGACCTGAGAGAGAATTCCCAGAGTCGACTGCTTTGTGCTCTTTGAAGAGACAAGTCTGCTCTTGTCAACACACCACGTTAATAACGGGCTGACGAACGCGATGACAATGACTTGTAAAACGTGTCTTTGTAGCTGACGAGGAGGCCCCAGACTACGGGTCAGGAGTGAGACAGTCGGGAACTGCCAAGATATCCTTTGACGACGAGTACTTCAAAAAGGTAAGGCCACGTCAGACAAACTCTCTTTTTTTTTTATGTTATAGCCGATTTCCCGAATACAGTTTGAGCCTAGTCCTGTTCAATGGGGATTCTCCATTGAAAGTGCTTTTTAGTCTAGGACTAGGCTTAATCTTGTCTACATTCCATACACCTCCCAATAAACGTGTCTTTTAATCAGCAACATTTTCTCAGTTCTTTTTTCTTAAAATGTTCACTATCAAAGCAGCTATATGCTGATATCCACTGCCTCTGTCTTTCTCTCGCTCTCTTTCTCTCTCTCTTTCTCTCTCTCTCTCTCTCCCTCCCTCCCTCCCTCCCTCCCTCCCATCAGAATGACTTTCCTTCCACAGTCATGACCTGCTCTGGCCTATCTTTGGAAGAGCTGCGCTTCGTGGAGGGCCAGGGTCAGAGTTCAGAGATCATCACCCCCTCAGAGGAGCAGAACAGAATCAATGACATGGGTAAGGAAGGAGAGACCGGCACAGCTCCAAAACCCTCTCCTCTCATTCATATTAGGCCTACATCTCGCCGGCCAATGGCTTGAATTGAGTGGGAATTAATCGTGTCAGACAGTGTTGTCCCGAAATTATTTTCCAGGTGGGGCTCTGCAAAGGCACCCCAATTAGCATCCAGGGCCTCTTAAACCAACATTTTCAACCAAATGTTTGTAGGCGGGGGAGGGTGGCTGGCGTACCGCCTCTACAATGATGGGGGAAACGCTGGTGGCAGATATTCTTATTGAAGGTGGAGGATGAATTGAAATAGGTTGATACAAGAGTTGGAAATGGCCTTCAGTCATAAAAATCAAATAGATTTAAATTACTAAAGGTCACTAGGCAGCAGGTAGCCTAGTGGTTAGAGCATTGGGCCAGTAACCGCAAGGTTGCTAGATCGAATACCTGAGCTGACTAGCTAAAAATCTGTCTTTCTGCCCCTGAACATGGCAGTTAACATGGCAGTTAACCCACTGTTCCTAGGCTGTCATGGTAAGTCATTGTAAGTAAAAACTGACTTGCCTAGTTAAATAAAAAATAAAACGTTTTTGGCTAATGTGAATCTCTGGGTGTAAAGTGACATCTGGTTGGTGCAGTCATATCTAGTTTCCCTGTGAAGGAATTTACAATAGTCCACATAAGCCATTTGATAGAAAAACATAATAAACTTTGACCATAAACCTTCCTTTCATTGTGCACTTTATTGAGCTGTTAACTGTAAGTAAAGAGGGAAGGAGGAGAGGGAGAGCGAAAAATATGGAGGGAAGTAGAGAGAGTTGGTCTAGCAGTTAAAGCCGCTGTCTCTGGCACATGTATGGTCCCCCTGCCTGTGTTGAATAGAATCCTGGCCCTACCAGCCTTCTCACCTCTGCATCTACCCACATCCCCCTCCCCGTTATACCTGTCTCTATCAATAAAACACTAAAATCATGGCCTCCCGAGTGGTGCTGCATCGCAGTGCTTGAGGCGTCACTACAGCCCCTGGTTCGATCCCAGGCTGTGTCACAGTAGGCCGTGATCGGGAGACCCATGAGGTGGCACACAATTGGCCCAGCGTCGTATGGGTTAGGGGAGTGTTTGGCCGGCCGGGATGTCCTTGTCCCATCACGTTCTAGCGACTCCAGTTGGACGGCGTTTCCTCTGACAGATTGGTGCAGATGGCTTACAGGTTAAGCGAGCAGTGTGTCAAGAAGCATGGCTCTCGATCTTCGCCTCTCCCGAGTCCCATCGCTGCAAATCCCCTATGGACAAGACTAACTACCAATTGGATATAATGAAATTGGGGGGAAAAGTAAATGTATGAAACTTGAGGATAACACACAATATTTTGCATTGTGTTCATCCTGGTATGTACCTGTCCGCAGCATGTTCTAACCCTTTGCTGTGGGTGTTTTGTGACAGACTTGAAGCTGGTTCAGGGGAACTTGGTTGACCCTAAGCTTAGTCGAGAAGAAGGACTGGCCGACCAACTGGAGGTGGGCAGTATCTTTACCTTCCGTGTGACCGTGCTCCAAGCCAGCGGCATTCTCCCAGAGTATGCCGACATCTTCTGCCAGTTCAAGTGAGTTGATCGGCTATCATCAGATCTGTCCTCAGATCAACCTCGCAGGCTACGGAGCACACGCACACCACTGCCATACTGATCTAGGATCAGGGCTGTTGTCAAAGTGTGTGTGTGTTTGTGTGTAACCGTTCAAAAGTTTGGGGCCACTTAGAATTGTCCTTGTTTGTCCATTTAAAATAACATCAAATTGATCAGGAATACAGTATAGACATTGTTAATGTTGTAAATGACTATTGCAGCTGGAAAAGGCTGATTTCTTTAATGGAATATCTACATAGGCGTACAGAGGCCCATTATCAGCAACCATCACTCCTGTGTTCCAATGGCACATTGTGTTAGCTAATCCAAGTTTTATCATTTTAAAAGGCTAATTGATCATTAGTAAACCCTTTTGCAATTATGTTAGCACAGCTGAAAACTGTTTTTCTGATTAAAGAAGCAATAAAACTGGACACATTTAGACTAGTTGAGTATCTGGAGCATCAGCATGTGTGAGTTCAATTACAGGCTCAAAATATCCAGAAACACAAATAACTTTCTTCTGAAACTCATCAGTCTATTCTTGTTCTGAGAAATCAAAAATATTCCCTTCACAGAACAGCGCAAACTGGCTCTAACCCGAATAGAAAGAGGAGTGTGAGACCCCGGTGCACAACTGAGCAAGAGGGACAAGTACATTAGAGTGTCTAGTTTGAGGAACACAGACGCCTCACAAGTCCTCAACTGGCAGCTTCATAAAATAGTACCCACAAAACACCAGTCTCAACGTCAACAGTGAAGAGGCAACTCCGGGATGCTGGCCTTCTAGGCAAGAGTTGCAAAGAAAAAAACATATCTCAGACTGGCCAATAAAAATAAAAGATTAAGATGGGCAAAAGTACACCGACACTGGACAGAGGAACTCTGCCTAGAAGGCCAGCATCCCGGAGTTGCCTCTTCACTGTTGAAGAGCGCTGTTCTGTGAAGGAAGTAGTACACAGCGTTGTACAAGATCTAAAGTTTCTTGGAATTGGAATTTTGGAATTTTTCGAATGGAATAGCCTTAATTTCTGAGGACAACAGACTGTCAAGTCAATTGGAGGTGTACCTGTGGATGTATTTCAAGGCCTACCTTCAAACTCAGCGCCTCTTTGCTTGGCATCATGGGGAAATCAAAAGTGATCAGCCAAGACCTCAGAAAATTGTAGACCTCCAAGTCTGGGTCATCCTTGGGAGCAATTTCAAAACGCCTAAAGGTACCACGTTCATTTGTACAAACAATGGTATGCAAGTATAAACACCACGGGACCACGCTGCCGTCATACTGCGTTCTGTCTCCTAGAGATGAACGTACTTTGGTGTGAAAAGTGCAAATCAATCCCAGAACAACTCGAAGGACTTTGAAGATGCTGGAGGAAAACAGGTACAAAACTATCTATATCCTCAGTAAAACGAGTCCTATATCGACATAACCTTAAACGCTGCTCAGCAAGGAAGAAGCCACTGCTCCAAAACCGCCATAAAAAGCCAGACTACGGTTTGCAACTGCACATGGGGACAAAGATTGTACTTTTTGGAGACATGTCCTCAGGTCTGATGAAACAAAAATAGAACTGTTTGGCCATAATGACCATCGTTATGTTTGGAGGGAAAAGGGGGAGGCTTGCAACCCGAAGAACGTCATTCCAACCGTGAAGGACTGGGGTGGCAGCATAATGTTGTGGGGGTGCTTTCCTGCAGGAAGGACTGGTGCACTTTAAAAAAAATTGATGGCATCATGAGGGTGGGAAATTATGTGAATATATTGAAGCAACATCTCAAGACATCAGTCAGGAAGTTCAAGCTTGGTTGCAAATGGGTCTTCCAAATGGACAATGACCCCAAGCATACTTTCAAAGTTGTGGCAAAAGGACAACAAAGTCAAGGAATTGGAGTGGACATCAAAAAGCCCTGACCTCAATCCTATGGAAAATGTGTGGGCAAGACCTGAAAAAGCAAGGAGGCCAACAAAGCTGACTCAGTTACAACAGCTCTGTCACAAAATTCACCGAACTTATTGTGTGAAGCTTGTGGAAGGCTACCTGAAACGTTTGACCAAAGTTAAACAATTTAAAGGCAATGCTAACAAATACTAATTGAGTGTATGTTAACTTCTGACCCACTGGGAATGTGATGAAATAAATAAAAGCTGAAATAAATCATGCTCTCTACTATTATTCTGACATTCCACATTCTTAAAATAAGTGGTGATCCTAACTGACCTAAGACATGGAATTTGTACTAGGATTAAATGTCAGGAATTGTGAAACTGAGTTTGAAAGTATTTGGGTAAGGTGTATGTAAACTTCTGGCTTCAACTGTAGATATTCCATAAAATCAGCTGATTCCAGCTACAATAGTAATTTACAACATTAACAATGTCTCCACTGTATTTCTGATCAATTTGATGTTATTTTAATGGACACAAAATGTGCTTTTCTTTCCAAAATAAGGACATTTCTAAGTGACCCAAAAGTGTGTGTGTGTGTGTGTGTGTGTGTGTGTAACAGAAGTACTGATGACACTTAAGGTCGACAGGTATAATGGTTAAAACTCGTTATAAGCATGTATGAGCCTTTATGATGTCTTCTTATAATATGTTATAAGGCTTATGTGATATTTAACAAATTCCAAATGGCTGTTATTTAGTCAGGATCGTTATAAGACCTTATAAGGGTGTTAAACACAAGTCATAACAACAGCATCAGGAATCATACCTGTCGGCTTTCATCTGTATAGACCTTTTAGTAACAGTTTAGTTATGTACAGTATTATTATTTGTGATAATCAAGCATCATCTGTTGGCTCCTCAGTTTCCTCCATCGTCACGACGAAGCCTTCTCCACAGAGCCTCTGAAGAACAGTGGGAAAGGAACTCCTCTGGGCTTCTATCACGTCCAGAATGTGAGTGCATGCACAACGCACACTCACGTACACACCACACACATACACATACACAAAGGTATAGAACATGACCCAAAGCTGACTCATTTTCCCATTCCCTCCTGTTGTGTAGATTTCAGTGGAGGTGACTGAGTCGTTCATTGAGTACATCAAAACCAAGCCCATCGTGTTTGAGGTGTTTGGTCACTACCAGCAGCACCCTCTGCACCTGCACGGTCAGGACCTCATAAGGTAGGTTGAATGGTCACCTGCACACATACGGTATGCTCCAGGGTGAGGTTTTTCCTAGATACAGATCCAAGATCAGCTTCTCCTCCAATCCTATAGGAGAAAATGCTAAACTGATC